>NW_026734682.1:0-263146 GCF_949786415.1 Peromyscus eremicus | reverse complement strand
AACAAGTACAGTGTATTGGACTGAAGAGGAGCTACTGTTCTTCTCAGTTTTCTAAGCAGAGTTGAACTAGATATGCCCCGTGTGTGTAGGAAGCACAGTTCTTTTGTTCTGAGCAAGGTCTCTGTTCTGGCCCTATGGGAAACACAATACAGTAGAAGAGTGTTCTTTTCTCCAAAGCAGAGTGTGTTTCTCGTAAGGCGAGCTAGAGTTTGTTTCCCAGTCCTAAATGGAGTTGAGTCACATGCAGATTTTTGTCCTATGAGCAAGAGTTGTTTTTGGTAAGACGAGTCACTATTGTGATCCAATTGCCCTACACAGTGCAAATAGCACTCGCGTCTGTTCCCAGCAAGTACAGTGTATTGGACTGAAGAGGATCTACTGTTCTTGTCAGGTTCCTAAGCAGAGTTGAACTAGATATGGCCCATGTGTGTAGGAAGCACAGTTCTTTTGTTCTGAGCAAGCTCACTGTTTGGACCCCATAGGAAACACAGTAGAGTAGAAGAGTGCTCTTTTCTCAAAAGCAGACTGTGTTTCTTGTAAGGCGAGCTAGCGTTTGTTTCCCAGTCCCAAATGGATTTGAATCACATGCAGTTTCTGGTCCTACGAGCAAGAGTTGTTTTCTGGTAAGGAAAGTCACTATTGCACATCCATTGCCATACACAGTGCAAATAGCACTCCCGTCTGTTCCTAGCAAGTACAGTGTATTGGACTGAAGAGGAGCTACTGTTCTTCTCAGTTTCCTAAGCAGAGTTGAACTAGATATGGCCCGTGTGTGTAGGAAGCACAGTTCTTTTGTTCTGAGCAAGGTCTCTGTTCTGGCCCTATGGGAAACACAGTAGAGTAGAAGAGTGTTCTTTTCTCAAAAGCAGTGTGTGTTTCTTGTAAGGCGAGCTAGAGTTTGTTTCCCAGTCCTAAATGTAGTTGAGTCACATGCAGTTTTTTGTCTTATGAGCAAGAGTTGTTTTCTGGTAAGACGAGTCACTATTGTGCTCCAATTGCCCTACACAGTGCAAATAGCACTTGCGTCTGTTCCCAGCAACAACAGCGTATTGGACTGAAGAGGATCTAATGTTCTTTTCAGTTTCCTAATCAGAGTTGAACTAGATATGGCCCATGTGTGTAGGAAGCACAGTTCTTTTGTTCTGAGCAAGCTCACTGTTTGGACCCTTAGGAAACACAGTAGAGTAGAAGAGTGCTCTTTTCTCAAAAGCAGAGTGTGTTTCATGTAAGGCGAGCTAGCATTTGTTTCCCAGTCCTCAATGGAGTTGAATCACATGCACTTTCTGGTCCTATGAGCAAGAGTTGTTTTCTATTAAGGAAAGTCACTATTGCACTCCCATTGCCATATACAGAGCAAATATCACTCGCGTCTGTTCCCAGCAAGTACAGTGTATTGGACTGAAGAGGAGCTACTGTTCTTGTCAGGTTCCTAAGCAGACTTGAACTAGATATGGCCGTGTGTGTAGGAAGCACAGTTTTTTTTTTCTGAGCAAGCTCACCGTTCTGGCCCTATGGGAAACACAGTAGAGTAGAAGAGTGATCTTTTCAAAAATCAGACTGTGTTTCTTGTAAGGCGAGCTAGCGTTTGTTTCCCAGTCCTAAATGGAGTTGAATCACATGCACTTTCTGGTCCTATGAGCAAGAGTTGTTTTCTGGTAAGGAAAGTCACTATTGCGCTCCCATTGACATACACAGTGCAAATAGCCCTGGCGTCTGTTCCCAGCAAGTACAGTGTATCAGAATGAAGAGGAGCTACTGTTCTTGTCAGTTTCCTAAGCAGAGTTGAACTAGATATGGCCCGTGTGCGTAGGAAACTCAGTTCTTATGTTCTGAGCAAGCTCACTGTTCTGGCCCTATAGGAAACACAGTAGAGTAGAAGAGTGTTCTTTTCTCTAAAGCAGAGTGTGTTTCTTGTAGGGCAAGCTAGCGTTTGTTTCCTAGTCCTAAATGGAGTTGAATCACATGCAGTTTCTGGTCCTATGCACAAGAGTTGTTTTCTGGTAAGGAAAGTCACTATTGCGCGCCCATTGCCATACACAGTGCAAATAGCACTCGCGTCTGTTCCCAGCAAGTAAAGTGTTGGACTGAAGAAGAGCTACTGTTCTTGTCAGGTTCCTAAGCAGAGTTGAACTACATATGGCCCGTGTGTGTAGGAAGCACAGTTCTTTTGTTCTGAGCAAGCTCACTGTTTGGACCCCATAGGAAACACAGTAGAGTAGAAGACTGCTCCTTTCTCTAAAGCAGAGTGTGTTTCTTGTAAGGCGAGCTAGCGTTTGTTTCCCAGTCGTAAATGGAGTAGAATATCATGCCGTTTCTGGTTCTATGAGCAAGAGTTGTTTTCTGGTAAGGAAAGTAACTATTGCTCTGCCATTGCCATACACAGGACAAATAGCACTGGCGTCTGTTGCCAGCAAGTACAGTGTATTGGACTGAAGAGGATCTACTGCTCTTGTCAGGTTCCTAAGCAGACTTGAACTAGATATGGCCTTGTGTGTAGGAAGCACAATTTTTTTTGTTCTGAGCAAGCTCACTGTTTGGACCCCATAGGAAACACAGTAGAGTAGAAGAGTGCTCTTTTCTCAAAAGCAGAGTGTGTTTCTTGTAAGGCGAGGTAGCGTTTGTTTCCCAGTCCTAAATGGAGTTGAATCACATGCAGTTTCTGGTCCTACGAGCAAGAGTTGTTTTCTGGTAAGGAAAGTCACTATTGCACTCCTATTGCCATATACAGTGCAAATAGCACTCGCGTCTGTTCCCATCAAGTACAGTGTATCGGACTGAAGAGGAGCTACTGTTCTTGTCAGTTTCCTAAGCAGAGGTGAACTAGATATGGCCCGTGTGTAGGAAGCACAGTTCTTTTGTTCTGAGCAAGCTCACTGTTCTGGCCCTATAGGAAACACAGTAGAGTAGAAGAATGTTCTTTCTCAAAAGCAGAGTGTGTTTCTTGTAAGGCGAGCTAGCGTTTGTTTCCCAGTCCTAAATGGAGTTGAATCACATACAGTTTCTGGTCCTACCAGCAAGAGTTGTTTTCTGGTAAGGAAAGTCACTATTGCGCTCCCATTGCCATACACAGTGCAAATAGCACTCCCGTCTGTTCCTAGCAAGTATAGTGTATTGGACTGAAGAGGAGCTACTGTTCTTCTCAGTTTCCTAAGCAGAGTTGAACTAGATATGGCCCATGTGTGTAGGAAGCACAGTTCTTTTGTTCTGAGCAAGCTCACTGTTCTGGCCCTATGGGAAACACAGTAGAGTAGAAGAGTGTTCTTTTCTCAAAAGCAGAGTTTGTATCTTGTAAGGAAGGCTAGCATTTGTTTCCCAGTCCGAAATGGAGTTGAAACACATGCAGTTTCTGGTCCTACGAGCAAGAGTTTTTTTCTGGTAAGACGAGTCACTATTGTGCTCCCATTGCCATACACAGTGCAAATAGCACTCGCGTCTGTTCCCAGCAAGTACAGTGTATTGGACTGAATAGGATCTACTGTTCTTTTCAGTTTCCTAAGCAGAGGTGAACTAGATATTGCCCATGTGTGTAGGAAGCACAGTTCTTTGTTCTGAGCAAGCTCACTGTTTGGACCCCATAGGAAACACAGTAGAGTTGAAGAGTGCTCTTTTCTCAAAAGCAGAGTGTGTTTCATGTAAGGCGAGGTAGCATTTGTTTCCCAGTCTTAAATGGAGTTGAATCACATGCAGTTACTGGTCCTATGAGCATGAGTTGTTTTCTGGTAAGGAAAGTCACTATTGTGCTCCCATTGACATACACAGTGCAAATAGCCCTGGCGTCTGTTCCCAGCAAGTACAGTGTATCGGACTGAAGAGTAGCTACTGTTCTTGTCAGTTTCCTATGCAGAGTTGAACTAGATATGGCCCGTGTGCGTAGGAAGCTCAGTTCTTATGTTCTGAGCAAGTTCACTGTTCTGGCCCTATAGGAAACACAGTAGAGTTGAAGAGTGTTCTTTTCTCTAAAGCAGAGTGTGTTTCTTGTAGGGCAAGCTAGCGTTTGTTTCCTAGTCCTAAATGGAGTTGAATCACATGCAGTTTCTGGTCCTACGCACAAGAGTTGTTTTCTGGTAAGAAGAGTCACTATTGCGCTCCCATTGCCATACATAGTTCAAATAGCACTCCCGTCTGTTCCTAACAAGTACAGTGTATTGGACTGAAGAGGAGCTACTGTTCTTCTCAGTTTTCTAAGCAGAGTTGAACTAGATATGCCCCGTGTGTGTAGGAAGCACAGTTCTTTTGTTCTGAGCAAGCTCTCTGTTCTGGACCTATGGGAAACACAATACAGTAGAAGAGTGTTCTTTTCTCCAAAGCAGAGTGTGTTTCTCGTAAGGCGAGCTAGAGTTTGTTTCCCAGTCCTAAATGGAGTTGAGTCACATGCAGATTTTTGTCCTATGAGCAAGAGTTGTTTTTGGTAAGACGAGTCACTATTGTGATCCAATTGCCCTACACAGTGCAAATAGCACTCGCGTCTGTTCCCAGCAAGTACAGTGTATTGGACTGAAGAGGATCTACTGTTCTTGTCAGGTTCCTAAGCAGAGTTGAACTAGATATGGCCCATGTGTGTAGGAAGCACAGTTCTTTTGTTCTGAGCAAGCTCACTGTTTGGACCCCATAGGAAACACAGTAGAGTAGAAGAGTGCTCTTTTCTCAAAAGCAGACTGTGTTTCTTGTAAGGCGAGCTAGCGTTTGTTTCCCAGTCCCAAATGGATTTGAATCACATGCAGTTTCTGGTCCTACGAGCAAGAGTTGTTTTCTGGTAAGGAAAGTCACTATTGCACATCCATTGCCATACACAGTGCAAATAGCACTCCCGTCTGTTCCTAGCAAGTACAGTGTATTGGACTGAAGAGGAGCTACTGTTCTTCTCAGTTTCCTAAGCAGAGTTGAACTAGATATGGCCCGTGTGTGTAGGAAGCACAGTTCTTTTGTTCTGAGCAAGCTCACTGTTCTGGCCCTATGGGAAACACAGTAGAGTAGAAGAGTGTTCTTTTCTCAAAAGCAGTGTGTGTTTCTTGTAAGGCGAGCTAGAGTTTGTTTCCCAGTCCTAAATGTAGTTGAGTCACATGCAGTTTTTTGTCTTATGAGCAAGAGTTGTTTTCTGGTAAGACGAGTCACTATTGTGCTCCAATTGCCCTACACAGTGCAAATAGCACTTGCGTCTGTTCCCAGCAACAACAGCGTATTGGACTGAAGAGGATCTAATGTTCTTTTCAGTTTCCTAATCAGAGTTGAACTAGATATGGCCCATGTGTGTAGGAAGCACAGTTCTTTTGTTCTGAGCAAGCTCACTGTTTGGACCCTTAGGAAACACAGTAGAGTAGAAGAGTGCTCTTTTCTCAAAAGCAGAGTGTGTTTCATGTAAGGCGAGCTAGCATTTGTTTCCCAGTCCTCAATGGAGTTGAATCACATGCACTTTCTGGTCCTATGAGCAAGAGTTGTTTTCTATTAAGGAAAGTCACTATTGCACTCCCATTGCCATATACAGAGCAAATATCACTCGCGTCTGTTCCCAGCAGGTACAGTGTATTGGACTGAAGAGGAGCTACTGTTCTTGTCAGGTTCCTAAGCAGACTTGAACTAGATATGGCCGTGTGTGTAGGAAGCACAGTTTTTTTGTTCTGAGCAAGCTCACCGTTCTGGCCCTATGGGAAACACAGTAGAGTAGAAGAGTGATCTTTTCAAAAATCAGACTGTGTTTCTTTTAAGGCGAGCTAGCGTTTGTTTCCCAGTCCTAAATGGAGTTGAATCACATGCACTTTCTGGTCCTATGAGCAAGAGTTGTTTTCTGGTAAGGAAAGTCACTATTGTGCTCCCATTGACATACACAGTGCAAATAGCCCTGGCGTCTGTTCCCAGCAAGTACAGTGTATCAGAATGAAGAGGAGCTACTGTTCTTGTCAGTTTCCTAAGCAGAGTTGAACTAGATATGGCCCGTGTGCGTAGGAAGCTCAGTTCTTATGTTCTGAGCAAGCTCACTGTTCTGGCCCTATAGGAAACACAGTAGAGTAGAAGAGTGTTCTTTTCTCTAAAGCAGAGTGTGTTTCTTGTAGGGCAAGCTAGCGTTTGTTTCCTAGTCCTAAATGGAGTTGAATCACATGCAGTTTCTGGTCCTGTGCACAAGAGTTGTTTTCTGGTAAGGAAAGTCACTATTGCGCGCCCATTGCCATACACAGTGCAAATAGCACTCGCGTCTGTTCCCAGCAAGTAAAGTGTTGGACTGAAGAAGAGCTACTGTTCTTGTCAGGTTCCTAAGCAGAGTTGAACTACATATGGTCCGTGTGTGTAGGAAGCACAGTTATTTTGTTCTGAGCAAGCTCACTGTTTGGACCCCATAGGAAACACAGTAGAGTAGAAGACTGCTCCTTTCTCTAAAGCAGAGTGTGTTTCTTGTAAGGCGAGCTAGCGTTTGTTTCCCAGTCGTAAATGGAGTAGAATATCATGCCGTTTCTGGTTCTATGAGCAAGAGTTGTTTTCTGGTAAGGAAAGTAACTATTGCGCTGCCATTGCCATACACAGGACAAATAGCACTGGCGTCTGTTGCCAGCAAGTACAGTGTATTGGACTGAAGAGGATCTACTGTTCTTGTCAGGTTCCTAAGCAGACTTGAACTAGATATGGCCTTGTGTGTAGGAAGCACAATTTTTTTTGTTCTGAGCAAGCTCACTGTTCTGGACCTATAGGAAACACAGTAGAGTAGAAGAATGTTCTTTCTCAAAAGCAGAGTGTGTTTCTTGTAAGGCGAGCTAGCGTTTGTTTCCCAGTCCTAAATGGAGTTGAATCACATACAGTTTCTGGTCCTACCAGCAAGAGTTGTTTTCTGGTAAGGAAAGTCACTATTGCGCTCCCATTGCCATACACAGTGCAAATAGCACTCCCGTCTGTTCCTAGCAAGTATAGTGTATTGGACTGAAGAGGAGCTACTGTTCTTCTCAGTTTCCTAAGCAGAGTTGAACTAGATATGGCCCGTGTGTGTAGGAAGCACAGTTCTTTTGTTCTGAGCAAGCTCACTGTTCTGGCCCTATGGGAAACACAGTAGAGTAGAAGAGTGTTCTTTTCTCAAAAGCAGAGTTTGTATCTTGTAAGGAAGGCTAGCATTTGTTTCCCAGTCCGAAATGGAGTTGAAACACATGCAGTTTCTGGTCCTACGAGCAAGAGTTTTTTTCTGGTAAGACGAGTCACTATTGTGCTCCCATTGCCATACACAGTGCAAATAGCACTCGCGTCTGTTCCCAGCAAGTACAGTGTATTGGACTGAATAGGATCTACTGTTCTTTTCAGTTTCCTAAGCAGAGGTGAACTAGATATTGCCCATGTGTGTAG
Organism: Peromyscus eremicus; assembly: GCF_949786415.1. Classification (NCBI taxonomy): domain Eukaryota; kingdom Metazoa; phylum Chordata; class Mammalia; order Rodentia; family Cricetidae; genus Peromyscus; species Peromyscus eremicus. Next base: position 255,829 of record NW_026734682.1, on the reverse strand, counting down.
GAAGCACAGTTCTTTGGTCTGAGCAAGCTCACTGTTTGGACCCCATAGGAAACACAGTAGAGTTGAAGAGTGCTCTTTTCTCAAAAGCAGAGTGTGTTTCATGTAAGGCGAGGTAGCATTTGTTTCCCAGTCTTAAATGGAGTTGAATCACATGCAGTTACTGGTCCTATGAGCATGAGTTGTTTTCTGGTAAGGAAAGTCACTATTGTGCTCCCATTGACATACACAGTGCAAATAGCCCTGGCGTCTGTTCCCAGCAAGTACAGTGTATCGGACTGAAGAGGAGCTACTGTTCTTGTCAGTTTCCTATGCAGAGTTGAACTAGATATGGCCCGTGTGCGTAGGAAGCTCAGTTCTTATGTTCTGAGCAAGCTCACTGTTCTGGCCCTATAGGAAACACAGTAGAGTTGAAGAGTGTTCTTTTCTCTAAAGCAGAGTGTGTTTCTTGTAGGGCAAGCTAGCGTTTGTTTCCTAGTCCTAAATGGAGTTGAATCACATGCAGTTTCTGGTCCTACGCACAAGAGTTGTTTTCTGGTAAGGAAAGTCACTATTGCGCGCCCATTGCCATACACAGTGCAAATAGCACTCACGTCTGTTCCCAGCAAGTACAGTGTTGGACTGAAGAGGAGCTACTGTTCTTGTCAGGTTCCTAAGCAGAGTTGAACTACATATGGTCCGTGTGTGTAGGAAGCACAGTTCTTTTGTTCTGAGCAAGCTCACTGTTTGGACCCCATAGGAAACACAGTAGACTAGAAGAGTGCTCCTTTCTCTAAAGCAGAGTGTGTTTCTTGTAAGGCGAGCTAGCGTTTGTTTCCCAGTCCTAAATGGTGTTGAATCCCATGCAGTTTCTGGTTCTATGAGCAAGAGTTGTTTTCTGGTAAGGAAAGTCACTATTGCGCTGCCATTGCCATACACAGGACAAATAGCACTGGCGTCTGTTGCCAGCAAGTACAGTGTATTGGACTGAAGAGGAGCTACTGTTCTTGTCAGGTTCATAAGCAGACTTGAACTAGATATGGCCGTGTGTGTAGGAACCACAATTTTTTTTGTTCTGAGCAAGCTCACTGTTTGGACCCCATAGGAAACACAGTAGAGTAGAAGAGTGCTCTTTTCTCAAAAGCAGAGTGTGTTTCTTGTAAGGCGAGCTAGCGTTTGTTTCCCAGTCCTAAATGGAGTTGAATCACATGCAGTTTCTGGTCCTACGAGCAAGAGTTGTTTTCTGGTAAGGAAAGTCACTATTGCGCTCCCATTGCCATACACAGTTCAAATAGCACTCCCGTCTGTTCCTAACAAGTACAGTGTATTGGACTGAAGAGGAGCTACTGTTCTTCTCAGTTTTCTAAGCAGAGTTGAACTAGATATGCCCCGTGTGTGTAGGAAGCACAGTTCTTTTGTTCTGAGCAAGCTCTCTGTTCTGGCCCTATGGGAAACACAATACAGTAGAAGAGTGTTCTTTTCTCCAAAGCAGAGTGTGTTTCTCGTAAGGCGAGCTAGAGTTTGTTTCCCAGTCCTAAATGGAGTTGAGTCACATGCAGATTTTTGTCCTATGAGCAAGAGTTGTTTTTGGTAAGACGAGTCACTATTGTGATCCAATTGCCCTACACAGTGCAAATAGCACTCGCGTCTGTTCCCAGCAAGTACAGTGTATTGGACTGAAGAGGATCTACTGTTCTTGTCAGGTTCCTAAGCAGAGTTGAACTAGATATGGCCCATGTGTGTAGGAAGCACAGTTCTTTTGTTCTGAGCAAGCTCACTGTTTGGACCCCATAGGAAACACAGTAGAGTAGAAGAGTGCTCTTTTCTCAAAAGCAGACTGTGTTTCTTGTAAGGTGATCTAGCGTTTGTTTCCCAGTCCTAAATGGATTTGAATCACATGCAGTTTCTGGTCCTACGAGCAAGAGTTTTTTTCTGGTAAGGAAAGTCACTATTGCACTCCCATTGCCATACACAGTGCAAATAGCACTCCTGTCTGTTCCTAGCAAGTACAGTGTATTGGACTGAAGAGGAGCTTCTGTTCTTCTCCGTTTCCTAAGCAGAGTTGTACTAAATATGCCCCGTGTGTGTAGGAAGCACAGTTCTTTTGTTCTGAGCAAGCTCACTGTTCTGGCCCTATGGGAAACACAGTAGAGTAGAAGAGTGTTGTTTTCTCAAAAGCAGAGTGTGTTTCTTGTAAGGCGAGCTAGAGTTTGTTTCCCAGTCCTAAATGGAGTTGAGTCACATTCAGTTTTTTGTCCTATGAGCAAGAGTTGTTTTCTGGTAAGTCGAGTCACTATTGTGCGCCAATTGCCCTACACAGTGCAAATAGCACTCGCATCTGTTCCCAGCAAGTACAGTGTATTGGACTGAAGAGGACCTACTGTTCTTTTCAGTTTCTTAAGCAGAGTTAAACTAGATATGGCCTATGTGTGTAGGAAGCTCAGTTCTTTTGTTCTGAGCAAGCTCACTATTCTGGCCCTATAGGAAACACAGTAGAGTAGAAGAGTGCTCTTTTCTCTAAAGCAGAGTGTATTTCTTGTAACGCGAACTAGCGTTTTTTTCCAGTCCTAAATGGAGTTGAAACACATGCAGTTTCTGGTCGTACGAGCAAGAGTTGTTTTATGGTAAGAATAGTCACTATTGCGCTGCCATTGCCATACACCGGACAAATAGCACTGGCGTCTTTTCCCAGCAAGTACAGTGTATTGGACTAAAGAGTATCTACTGTTCTTGTCAGGTTCCTAAGCAGAATTGAACTAGATATGGCCCGTGTGTGAAGGAAGCACAGTTATTATGTTCTGAGCAAGCTCACTGTTCTGGCCCTATAGGAAACACAGTAGAGTAGAAGAGTGCTCTTTTCTCTAAAGCAGAGTGTGTTTCTTGTAGGGCAAGGTAGCGTTTGTTTCCTAGTCCTAAATGGAGTTGAATCACATGCAGTTTCTGGTCCTACGCACAAGAGTTGTTTTCTGGTAAGGAAAGTCACTATTGCGCGCCCATTGCCATACACAGTGCAAATAGCACTCGCGTCTGTTCCCTGCAAGTACAGTGTTGGACTGAAGAGGAGCTACTGTTCTTGTCAGTTTCCTAAGCAGAGTTGAACTACATATGGTCCGTGTGTGTAGGAAGCACAGTTCTTTTGTTTTGAGCAAGCTCACTGTTTGGACCCCATAGGAAACACAGTAGAGTAGAAGACTGCTCCTTTCTCTAAAGCAGAGTGTGTTTCTTGTAAGGCGAGCTAGCGTTTGTTTCCCAGTCCTAAATTGAGTAGAATATCATGCCGTTTCTGGTCCTATGAGCAAGAGTTGTTTTCTGGTAAGGAAAGTCACTATTGCGCTGCCATTGCCATACACAGCACAAATAGCACTGGCGTCTATTGCCAGCAAGTACAGTGTATTGGACTGAACAGGATCTACTGTTCTTGTCAGGTTCCTAAGCAGACTTGAACTAGATATGGCCGTGTGTGTAGGAAGCACAATTTTTTTTTGTTCTGAGCAAGCTCACTGTTTGGACCCCTTAGGAAACACAGTAGAGTAGAAGAGTGCTCTTTTCTCAAAAGCCGACTGTGTTTCTTGTAAGTCGAGCTAGCGTTTGTTTCCTAGTCCTAAATGGAGTTGAATCACATGCAGTTTCTGGTCCTACGAGCAAGAGTTGTTTTCTGGTAAGGAAAGTCACTATTGCACTCCCATTGCCATATACAGAGCAAACATCACTCGCGTCTGTTCCCAGCAAGTACAGTGTATTGGACTGAAGAGGAGCTACTGTTCTTGTCAGGTTCCTAAGCAGACTTGAACTAGATATGGCCGTGTGTGTAGGAAGCACAGTTTTTTTGTTCTGAGCAAGCTCACCGTTCTGGCCCTATGGGAAACACAGTAGAGTAGAAGAGTGATCTTTTCAAAAATCAGACTGTGTTTCTTGTAAGGCGAGCTAGCGTTTGTTTCCCAGTCCTAAATGGAGTTGAATCACATGCACTTTCTGGTCCTATGAGCAAGAGTTGTTTTCTGGTAAGGAAAGTCACTATTGCGCTCCCATTGACATACACAGTGCAAATAGCCCTGGCGTCTGTTCCCAGCAAGTACAGTGTATCAGAATGAAGAGGAGCTACTGTTCTTGTCAGTTCCTAAGCAGAGTTGAACTAGATATGGCCCGTGTGCGTAGGAAGCTCAGTTCTTATGTTCTGAGCAAGCTCACTGTTCTGGCCCTATAGGAAACACAGTAGAGTAGAAGAGTGTTCTTTTCTCTAAAGCAGAGTGTGTTTCTTGTAGGGCAAGCTAGCGTTTGTTTCCTATTCCTAAATGGAGTTGAATCACATGCAGTTTCTGGTCCTATGCACAAGAGTTGTTTTCTGGTAAGGAAAGTCACTATTGCGCGCCCATTGCCATACACAGTGCAAATAGCACTCGCGTCTGTTCCCAGCAAGTAAAGTGTGGGACTGAAGAAGAGCTACTGTTCTTGTCAGGTTCCTAAGCAGAGTTGAACTACATATGGTCCGTGTGTGTAGGAAGCACAGTTCTTTTGTTCTGAGCAAGCTCACTGTTTGGACCCCATAGGAAACACAGTAGAGTAGAAGACTGCTCCTTTCTCTAAAGCAGAGTGTGTTTCTTGTAAGGCGAGCTAGCGTTTGTTTCCCAGTCGTAAATGGAGTAGAATATCATGCCGTTTCTGGTTCTATGAGCAAGAGTTGTTTTCTGGTAAGGAAAGTCACTATTGCGCTGCCATTGCCATACACAGGACAAATAGCACTGGCGTCTGTTGCCAGCAAGTACAGTGTATTGGACTGAAGAGGATCTACTGTTGTTGTCAGGTTCCTAAGCAGACTTGAACTAGATATGGCCTTGTGTGTAGGAAGCACTATTTTTTTTGTTCTGAGCAAGCTCACTGTTTGGACCCCATAGGAAACACAGTAGAGTAGAAGAGTGCTCTTTTCTCAAAAGCAGAGTGTGTTTCTTGTAAGGCGAGGTAGCGTTTGTTTCCCAGTCCTAAATGGAGTTGAATCACATGCAGTTTCTGGTCCTACGAGCAAGAGTTGTTTTCTGGTAAGGAAAGTCACTATTGCACTCCTATTGCCATATACAGTGCAAATAGCACTCGCGTCTGTTCCCATCAAGTACAGTGTATCGGACTGAAGAGGAGCTACTGTTCTTGTCAGTTTCCTAAGCAGAGGTGAACTAGATATGGCCCGTGTGTAGGAAGCACAGTTCTTTTGTTCTGAGCAAGCTCACTGTTCTGGCCCTGTAGGAAACACAGTAGAGTAGAAGAATGTTCTTTCTCAAAAGCAGAGTGTGTTTCTTGTAAGGCGAGCTAGCGTTTGTTTCCCAGTCCTAAATGGAGTTGAATCACATACAGTTTCTGGTCCTACCAGCAAGAGTTGTTTTCTGGTAAGGAAAGTCACTATTGCGCTCCCATTGCCATACACAGTGCAAATAGCACTCCCGTCTGTTCCTAGCAAGTATAGTGTATTGGACTGAAGAGGAGCTACTGTTCTTCTCAGTTTCCTAAGCAGAGTTGAACTAGATATGGCCCGTGTGTGTAGGAAGCACAGTTCTTTTGTTCTGAGCAAGCTCACTGTTCTGGCCCTATGGGAAACACAGTAGAGTAGAAGAGTGTTCTTTTCTCAAAAGCAGAGTTTGTATCTTGTAAGGAAGGCTAGCATTTGTTTCCCAGTCCGAAATGGAGTTGAAACACATGCAGTTTCTGGTCCTACGAGCAAGAGTTTTTTTCTGGTAAGACGAGTCACTATTGTGCTCCCATTGCCATACACAGTGCAAATAGCACTCGCGTCTGTTCCCAGCAAGTACAGTGTATTGGACTGAATAGGATCTACTGTTCTTTTCAGTTTCCTAAGCAGAGGTGAACTAGATATTGCCCATGTGTGTAGGAAGCACAGTTCTTTGGTCTGAGCAAGCTCACTGTTTGGACCCCATAGGAAACACAGTAGAGTTGAAGAGTGCTCTTTTCTCAAAAGCAGAGTGTGTTTCACGTAAGGCGAGGTAGCATTTGTTTCCCAGTCTTAAATGGAGTTGAATCACATGCAGTTACTGGTCCTATGAGCATGAGTTGTTTTCTGGTAAGGAAAGTCACTATTGTGCTCCCATTGACATACACAGTGCAAATAGCCCTGGCGTCTGTTCCCAGCAAGTACAGTGTATCGGACTGAAGAGGAGCTACTGTTCTTGTCAGTTTCCTATGCAGAGTTGAACTAGATATGGCCCGTGTGCGTAGGAAGCTCAGTTCTTATGTTCTGAGCAAGCTCACTGTTCTGGCCCTATAGGAAACACAGTAGAGTTGAAGAGTGTTCTTTTCTCTAAAGCAGAGTGTGTTTCTTGTAGGGCAAGCTAGCGTTTGTTTCCTTGTCCTAAATGGAGTTGAATCACATGCAGTTTCTGGTCCTACGCACAAGAGTTGTTTTCTGGTAAGGAAAGTCACTATTGCGCGCCCATTGCCATACACAGTGCAAATAGCACTCACGTCTGTTCCCTGCAAGTACAGTGTTGGACTGAAGAGGAGCTACTGTTCTTGTCAGTTTCCTAAGCAGAGTTGAACTACATATGGCCCATGTGTGTAGGAAGCACAGTTCTTTTGTTCTGAGCAAGCTCACTGTTTGGAGCCCATAGGAAAAACAGTGGAGTAGAAGAGTGCTCTTTTCTCAAAAGCAGAGTGTGTTTCATGTAAGGCTAGGTAGCGTTTGTTTCCCAGTTCTAAATGGAGTTGAATCACATGCAGTTTCTGGTCCTATGTGCAAGAGTTGTTTTCTGCTAAGGAAAGTCACTATTGCGCTCCCATTGCCATACACAGTGCAAATAGCACTGGCGTCTGTTCCCAGCAAGTACAGTGTATCGGACTGAAGAGCAGCTACTGTTCTTGTCAATTTCCTAAGCAGAGTTGAACTAGATATGGCCCGTGTGTGTACGAAGCTCAGTTCTTATGTCCTGAGCAAGCGCACTGTTCTGGCCCTATAGGAAACACAGTAGAGTAGAAGAGTGCTCTTTTCTCTAAATCAGAGTGAGTTTCTTTTAGGGCAAGCTAGCGTTTGTTTCCTAGTCCTAAATGAAGTTGAATCACATGCAGTTTCTGGTCCTACGAACAAGAGTTGTTTTCTGGTAAGGAAAGTCACTATTGCGCTCCCATTGCCATACTCAGTGCCAATAGCACTCGCGTCTGTTCCCAGCAAGTACAGTGTTGGACTGAAGAGGAGCTACTGTTCTTGTCAGGTTCCTAAGCAGAGTTGAACTACATATGGTCCGTGTGTGTAGGAAGCACAGTTCTTTTGTTCTGAGCAAGCTCACTGTTTGGACCCCATAGGAAACACAGTAGACTAGAAGAGTGCTCCTTTCTCTAAAGCAGAGTGTGTTTCTTGTAAGCCGAGCTAGCGTTTGTTTCCCAGTCCTAAATGGTGTTGAATCCCATGCAGTTTCTGGTTCTATGAGCAAGAGTTGTTTTCTGGTAAGGAAAGTCACTATTGCGCTGCCATTGCCATACACAGGACAAATAGCACTGGCGTCTGTTGCCAGCAAGTACAGTGTATTGGACTGAAGAGGAGCTACTGTTCTTGTCAGGTTCCTAAGCAGACTTGAACTAGATATGGCCGTGTGTGTAGGAACCACAATTTTTTTTGTTCTGAGCAAGCTCACTGTTTGGACCCCATAGGAAACACAGTAGAGTAGAAGAGTGCTCTTTTCTCAAAAGCAGAGTGAGTTTCTTGTAAGGTGAGCTAGCGTTTGTTTCCCAGTCCTAAATGGTGTTGAATCCCATGCAGTTTCTGGTTCTATGAGCAAGAGTTGTTTTCTGGTAAGGAAAGTCACTATTGCGCTCCCATTGCCATACACAGTTCAAATAGCACTCCCGTCTGTTCCTAACAAGTACAGTGTATTGGACTGAAGAGGAGCTACTGTTCTTCTCAGTTTTCTAAGCAGAGTTGAACTAGATATGCCCCGTGTGTGTAGGAAGCACAGTTCTTTTGTTCTGAGCAAGCTCTCTGTTCTGGCCCTATGGGAAACACAATACAGTAGAAGAGTGTTCTTTTCTCCAAAGCAGAGTGTGTTTCTCGTAAGGCGAGCTAGAGTTTGTTTCCCAGTCCTAAATGGAGTTGAGTCACATGCAGATTTTTGTCCTATGAGCAAGAGTTGTTTTTGGTAAGACGAGTCACTGTTGTGATCCAATTGCCCTACACAGTGCAAACAGCACTCGCGTCTGTTCCCAGCAAGTACAGTGTATTGGACTGAAGAGGATCTACTGTTCTTGTCAGGTTCCTAAGCAGAGTTGAACTAGATATGGCCCATGTGTGTAGGAAGCACAGTTCTTTTGTTCTGAGCAAGCTCACTGTTTGGACCCCATAGGAAACACAGTAGAGTAGAAGAGTGCTCTTTTCTCAAAAGCAGACTGTGTTTCTTGTAAGGCGAGCTAGCGTTTGTTTCCCAGTCCTAAATGGATTTGAATCACATGCAGTTTCTGGTCCTACGAGCAAGAGTTTTTTTCTGGTAAGGAAAGTCACTATTGCACTCCCATTGCCATACACAGTGCAAATAGCACTCCCGTCTGTTCCTAGCAAGTACAGTGTATTGGACTGAAGAGGAGCTTCTGTTCTTCTCCGTTTCCTAAGCAGAGTTGTACTAAATATGCCCCGTGTGTGTAGGAAGCACAGTTCTTTTGTTCTGAGCAAGCTCACTGTTCTGGCCCTATGGGAAACACAGTAGAGTAGAAGAGTGTTGTTTTCTCAAAAGCAGAGTGTGTTTCTTGTAAGGCGAGCTAGAGTTTGTTTCCCAGTCCTAAATGGAGTTGAGTTACATTCAGTTTTTTGTCCTATGAGCAAGAGTTGTTTTCTGGTAAGTCGAGTCACTATTGTGCGCCAATTGCCCTACACAGTGCAAATAGCACTCGCATCTGTTCCCAGCAAGTACAGTGTATTGGACTGAAGAGGACCTACTGTTCTTTTCAGTTTCTTAAGCAGAGTTAAACTAGATATGGCCTATGTGTGTAGGAAGCTCAGTTCTTTTGTTCTGAGCAAGCTCACTATTCTGGCCCTATAGGAAACACAGTAGAGTAGAAGAGTGCTCTTTTCTCTAAAGCAGAGTGTATTTCTTGTAAGGCGAACTAGCGTTTTTTTCCCAGTCTTAAATGGAGTTGAAACACATGCAGTTTCTGGTCCTACGAGCAAGAGTTGTTTTATGGTAAGAATAGTCACTATTGCGCTGCCATTGCCATACACCGGACAAATAGCACTGGCGTCTTTTCCCAGCAAGTACAGTGTATTGGACTAAAGAGTATCTACTGTTCTTGTCAGGTTCCTAAGCAGAATTGAACTAGATATGGCCCGTGTGTGAAGGAAGCACAGTTATTATGTTCTGAGCAAGCTCACTGTTCTGGCCCTATAGGAAACACAGTAGAGTAGAAGAGTGCTCTATTCTCAAAAGTAGAGTGTGTTTCTTGTAAGGCAAGCTGGCGTTTTTTTCCCAGTCCTAAATGGAGTTGAATCACATGCAGTTTCTGGTCCTATGAGCAAGAGTTGTTTTCTGGTAAGGAAAGTCACTATTGTGCTCCCATTGCCATACACAGTGCAAATAGCCCTGGCATCTGTTCTCAGCAAGTACAGTGTATCGGAATGAAGAGGAGCTACTGTTCTTGTAAGTTTCCTAAGCAGGGTTGAACTAGATAGGGCCCGTGTGCGTAGGAAGCTCAGTTCTTATGTTCTGAGCAAGCTCACTGTTCTGGCCCTATAGGAAACACAGTAGAGTAGAAGAGTGCTCTTTTCTCTAAAGCAGAGTGTGTTTCTTGTAGGGCAAGGTAGCGTTTGTCTCCTAGTCCTAAATGGAGTTGAATCACATGCAGTTTCTGGTCCTACGCACAAGAGTTGTTTTCTGGTAAGGAAAGTCACTATTGCGCGCCCATTGCCATACACAGTGCAAATAGCACTCGCGTCTGTTCCCTGCAAGTACAGTGTTGGACTGAAGAGGAGCTACTGTTCTTGTCAGTTTCCTAAGCAGAGTTGAACTACATATGGTCCGTGTGTGTAGGAAGCACAGTTCTTTTGTTTTGAGCAAGCTCACTGTTTGGACCCCATAGGAAACACAGTAGAGTAGAAGACTGCTCCTTTCTCTAAAGCAGAGTGTGTTTCTTGTAAGGCGAGCTAGCGTTTGTTTCCCAGTCCTAAATTGAGTAGAATATCATGCCGTTTATGGTCCTATGAGCAAGAGTTGTTTTCTGGTAAAAAAAGTCACTATTGCGCTGCCATTGCCATACACAGGACAAATAGCACTGGCGTCTGTTGCCAGCAAGTACAGTGTATTGGACTGAACAGGATCTACTGTTCTTGTCAGGTTCCTAAGCAGACTTGAACTAGATATGGCCGTGTGTGTAGGAAGCACAATTTTTTTTGTTCTGAGCAAGCTCACTGTTTGGACCCCTTAGGAAACACAGTAGAGTAGAAGAGTGCTCTTTTCTCAAAAGCCGACTGTGTTTCTTGTAAGTCGAGCTAGCGTTTGTTTCCTAGTCCTAAATGGAGTTGAATCACATGCAGTTTCTGGTCCTACGAGCAAGAGTTGTTTTCTGGTAAGGAAAGTCACTATTGCACTCCTATTGCCATATACCCTGCAAATAGCACTCGCGTCTGTTCCCAGCAAGTACAGTGTATTGGACTGAAGAGGAGCTACTGTTCTTGTCAGTTTCCTAAGCAGAGGTGAACTAGATATGGCCCGTGTGTAGGAAGCACAGTTCTTTTGTTCTGAGCAAGCTCACTGTTCTGGCCCTATAGGAAACACAGTAGAGTAGAAGAATGCTCTTTTCTCAAAAGCAGAGTGTGTTTCTTGTAAGGCGAGCTAGCGTTTGTTTCCCAGCCCTAAATGGAGTTGAATCACATGCAGTTTCTGGTCCTACGAGCAAGAGTTGTTTTCTGGTAAGGAAAGTCACTATTGCGCTCCCATTGCCATACACAGTTCAAATAGCACTCCCGTCTGTTCCTAGCAAGTATAGTGTATTGGACTGAAGAGGAGCTACTGTTCTTCTCAGTTTCCTAAGCAGAGTTGAACTAGATATGGCCCGTGTGTGTAGGAAGCACAGTTCTTTTGTTCTGAGCAAGCTCACTGTTCTGGCCCTATGGGAAACACAGTAGAGTAGAAGAGTGTTCTTTTCTCAAAAGCAGAGTTTGTTTCTTGTAAGGCGAGCTAGCATTTGTTTCCCAGTCCGAAATGGAGTTGAAACACATGCAGTTTCTGGTCATACGAGCAAGAGTTGTTTTCTGGTAAGGAAAGTCACTAATGCGCTCCTAGTGCCATACACAGTGCAAATAGCACTCGCGTCTGTTCCCAGCAGGTACAGTGTATTGGACTGAAGAGGAGCTACTGTTCTTGTCAGTTTCCTAAGCAGAGGTGAACTAGATATGGCCCGTGTGTAGGAAGCACAGTTCTTTTTTTCTGAGCAAGCTCACTGTTCTGGCTTTATAGGAAACACAGTAAAGTAGAAGAATGCTCTTTTCCCTAAAGCAGAGTGTGTATCTTGTAAGGCGAGCTAGCGTTTGTTTCCCAGTCCTAAATGGAGGTGAAACACATGCAGTTTCTGGTCCTCTGAGCAAGAGTTGTTTTCTGGTAAGACGAGTCACTATTGTGCTCCAATTGCCCTACACAGTGCAAATAGCACTCGTGTCTGTTCCCAGCAAGTACAGCATATTGGACTGAAGAGGATCTAATGTTCTTTTCAGTTTCCTAAGCAGAGTTGAACTAGATATTGCCCATGTGTGTAGGAAGCACAGTTCTTTTGTTCTGAGCAAGCTCACTGTTCGGACCCCATAGGAAACACAGTAGAGTAGAAGAGTGCTCTTTTCTCAAAAGCAGAGTGTGTTTCTTGTAAGGCGAGCTAGAGTTTGTTTCCCAGTACTAAATGGAGGTGAAACACATGCAGTTTCTGGTCCTATGAGCAAGACTTGTTTTATGGTAAGAATAGTCACTATTGCGCTGCCATTGCCGTACACAGGACAAATAGCACTGGTGTCTCTTCCCAGCATGTACAGTGTATTGGACTAAAAGGGATCTACTGTTCTTGTTAGGTTCCTAAACAGAGTTGAACTAGATATGGCCCGTGTGTGTAGGAAGCACAGTTATTATGTTCTGAGCTAGCTCACTGTTCTGGCCCTATAGGAAACACAGTAGAGTAGAAAAGTGCTCTTTTCTCTAAAGCAGAGTGTGTTTCTTGTAAGGCAAGCCAGCATTTGTTTCCTAGTCCTAAATGGAGTTGAATCACATGCAGTTTCTGGTCTTACGAACAAGAGTTGTTTTCTGGTAAGGAAAGTCACGATTGTGCTCCCATTGCCATACACAGTGCAAATAGCACTCGCGTCTGTTCCCAGCAAGTACAGTGTTGGACGGAAGAGGAGCTACTGTTCTTGTCAGGTTCCTAAGCAGAGTTGAACTACATATGGTCCGTGTGTGTAGGAAGCACAGTTCTTTTGTTCTGAGCAAGTTCACCGTTCTGGCCCTATGGGAAACACAGTAGAGTAGAAGTGTGCTCTTTTCTCAAAAGCAGAGTGTGTTTCTTGTAAGGCGAGCTAGAGTTTGTTTCCCAGTTATAAATGGAGTTGAGTCACATGCAGTTTTTTGTCCTATGAGCAAGAGTTGCTTTCTGGTAAGACGAGTCACTATTGTGCTCCCATTGGCATACACAGTGCAAATAGCACTCGCGTCTGTTCCCAGCAAGTACATGGTATTGGACTGAATAGGATCTACTGTTCTTTTCAGTTTCCTAAGCAGAGTTGAACTAGATATTGCCCATGTGTGTAGGAAGCACAGTTCTTTTGTTCTGAGCAAGCTCACTGTTCGGACCCCATAGGAAACTCAGTAGATTAGAAGAGTGCTCTTTTCTCAAAAGCAGAGTGTGTTTCATGTAAGGCGAGGTAGCATTTGTTTCCCAGTGTTAAATGGAGTTGAATCACATGAAGTTACTGGTCCTATGAGCAAGAGTTGTTTTTTGGTAAGGAAAGTCACTATTGCGCTCCCATTGACATACACAGTGCAAATAGCCCTGGCGTCTGTTCCCAGCAAGTACAGTGTATCGGACTGAAGAGGAGCTACTGTTCTTGTCAGTTTCCTAAGCAGAGTTGAACTAGATATGGCCCATGTGCATAGGAAGCACAGTTCTTATGTTCTGAGCAAGCTCACTATTCTGGCCCTATAGGAAACACAGTAGAGTAGAAGAGTGCTCTTTTCTCTAAAGCAGAGTGTGTTTCTTGTAGGGCAAGCTAGCGTTTGTTTCCTAGTCCTAAGTGGAGTTGAATCACATGCAGTTTCTGGTCCTACGCACAAGAGTTGTTTTCTGGTAAGGAAAGTCACTATTGCGCTCCCATTGCCATACACAGTTCAAATAGCACTCGCGTCTGTTCCCAGCAAGTACAGTGTTGGACTGAAGAGGAGCTACTGTTCTTGTCAGGTTCCTAAGCAGAGTTGAACTATATATGGTCCGTGTGTGTAGGAAGCACAGTTCTTTTGTTCTGAGCAAGCTCACTGTTTGGACCCCATAGGAAACACAGTAGACTAGAAGAGTGCTCCTTTCTCTAAAGCAGAGTGTGTTCCTTGTAAGGCGAGCTAGCGTTTGTTTCCCAGTCCTAAATGGAGTTGAATCCCACGCAGTTTCTGGTACTATGAGCAAGAGTTGGTTTCTGGTAAGGAAAGCCACTATTGCTCTGCCATTGCCATACACAGGACAAATAGCACTGGCGTCTGTTGCCAGCAAGTACAGAATATTGGACTGAAGAGGAGCTACTGTTCTTGTCAGGTTCCTAAGCAGACTTGAAGTAGATATGGCCGTGTGTGTAGGAAGCACAGTTTTTTTGTTCTGAGCCAGCTCACCGTTCTGGCCCTATGGGAAACACAGTAGAGTAGAAGACTGATCTTTTCTCAAAAGCAGACTATGTTTCCTGTAAGGCGAGCTAGCGTTTGTTTCCCATTCCTAAATGGAGTTGAATCACATGCAGTTTCTGGTCCTACGAGCAAGAGTTGTTTTCTGGTAAGGAAAGTCACTATTGCACTCCCATTGCCATACACAGTGCAAATAGCACTCCTGTCTGTTCCTAGCAAGTACAGTGTATTGGACTGAAGAGGAGCTACTGTTCTTTTCAGTTTCCTAAGCAGAGTGGAACTAGATATGGCCCATGTGTGTAGGAAGCATAGTTCTTTTGTTCTGAGCAAGCTCACTGTTTGGAGCCCATAGGAAACACAGCAGAGTAGAAGAGTCCTCTTTTCTCAAAAGCAGAGTGTGTTTCTTGTAAGGCGAGCTAGCGTTTGTTTCCCAGTCCTAAATGGATTTGAATCACATGCAGTTTCTGGTCCTACGAGCAAGAGTTGTTTTCTGGTAAGGAAAGTCACTATTGCACAACCATTGCCATACACAGTGCAAATAGCACTCCCGTCTGTTCCTAGCAAGTTCAGTGTATTGGACTGAAGAGGAGCTACTGTTCTTCTCAGTTTCCTAAGCAGAGTTGAACTAGATATGCCCCGTGTGTGTAGGAAGCACAGTTTTTTTGTTCTGAGCCAGCTCACCGTGCTGGCCCTATGGGAAACACAGTAGAGTAGAAGAGTGATCTTTTCTCAAAAGCAGACTGTGTTTCTTGTAAGGCGAGCTAGCGTTTGTTTCCCAGTCCTAAATGGAGTTGAATCACATGCACTTTCTGGTCCTACGAGCAAGAGTTGTTTTTTGGTAAGGAAAGTCACTATTGCACTCCCATTGCCATACACAGTGCAAAGAGCACTTGCGTCTGTTCCCAGCAAGTACAGTGTTGGACTGAAGAGGAGCTACTGTTCTTGTCAGGTTCCTAAGCAGAGTTGAACTACATATGGTCTGTGTGTGTAGGAAGCACAGTTATTTTGTTCTGAGCAAGTTCACCGTTCTGGCCCTATGGGAAACACAGTAGAGTAGAAGAGTGCTCTTTTCTCAAAAGCAGAGTGTGTTTCTTGTAAGGCGAGCTAGAGTTTGTTTCCCAGTTATAAATGGAGTTGAGTCACATGCAGTTTTTTGTCCTATGAGCAAGAGTTGTTTTCTGGTAAGACGAGTCACTATTGTGCTCCCATTGGCATACACAGTGCAAATAGCACTCGCGTCTGTTCCCAGCAAGTACATGGTATTGGACTGAATAGGATCTACTGTTCTTTTCAGTTTCCTAAGCAGAGTTGAACTAGATATTGCCCATGTGTGTAGGAAGCACAGTTCTTTTGTTCTGAGAAAGCTCACTGTTCGGACCCCATAGGAAACACAGTAGAGTAGAAGAGTGCTCTTTTCTCAAAAGCAGAGTGTGTTTCATGTAAGGCGAGCTAGCATTTGTTTCCCAGTGTTAAATGGAGTTGAATCACATGAAGTTACTGGTCCTATGAGCAAGAGTTGTTTTCTGGTAAGGAAAGTCACTATTGCGCTCCCATTGACATACACAGTGCAAATAGCCCTGGCGTCTGTTCCCAGCAAGTACAGTGTATCGGACTGAAGAGGAGCTACTGTTCTTGTCAGTTTCCTAAGCAGAGTTGAACTAGATATGGCCCATGTACGTAGGAAGCTCAGTTCTTATGTTCTGAGCAAGCTCACTGTTCTGGACCTATAGGAAATACAGTAGAGTAGAAGAGTGCTCTTTTCTCTAAAGCAGAGTGTGTTTCTTCTAGGGCAAGCTACCGTTTGTTTCCTAGTCCTAAGTGGAGTTGAATCACATGCAGTTTCTGGTCCTACGCACAAGAGTTGTTTTCTGGTAAGGAAAGTCACTATTGCGCTCCCATTGCCATACACAGTGCAAATAGCACTCGCGTCTGTTCCCAGCAAGTACAGTGTTGGACTGAAGAGGAGCTACTGTTCTTGTCAGGTTCCTAAGCAGTGTTGAACTACATATGGTCCGTGTGTGTAGGAAGCACAGTTCTTTTGTTCTGAGCAAGCTCACTGTTTGGACCCCATAGGAAACACAGTAGACTAGAAGAGTGCTCCTTTCTCTAAAGCAGAGTGTGTTCCTTGTAAGGCGAGCTAGCGTTTGTTTCCCAGTCCTAAATGGAGTTGAATCCCACGCAGTTTCTGGTACTATGAGCAAGAGTTGGTTTCTGGTAAGGAAAGCCACTATTGCGCTGCCATTGCCATACAAAGGACAAATAGCACTGGCGTCTGTTGCCAGCAAGTACAGAATATTGGACTGAAGAGGAGCTACTGTTCTTGTCAGGTTCCTAAGCAGACTTGAAGTAGATATGGCCGTGTGTGTAGGAAGCACAGTTTTTTTGTTCTGAGCCAGCTCACCGTTCTGGCCCTATGGGAAACACAGTAGAGTAGAAGACTGATCTTTTCTCAAAAGCAGACTATGTTTCCTGTAAGGCGAGCTAGCGTTTGTTTCCCATTCCTAAATGGAGTTGAATCACATGCAGTTTCTGGTCCTACGAGCAAGAGTTGTTTTCTGGTAAGGAAAGTCACTATTGCACTCCCATTGCCATACACAGTGCAAATAGCACTCCCGTCTGTTCCTAGCAAGTTCAGTGTATTGGACTGAAGAGGAGCTACTGTTCTTTTCAGTTTCCTAAGCAGAGTGGAACTAGATATGGCCCATGTGTGTAGGAAGCATAGTTCTTTTGTTCTGAGCAAGCTCACTGTTTGGAGCCCATAGGAAACACAGCAGAGTAGAAGAGTCCTCTTTTCTCAAAAGCAGAGTGTGTTTCTTGTAAGGCGAGCTAGCGTTTGTTTCCCAGTCCTAAATGGATTTGAATCACATGCAGTTTCTGGTCCTACGAGCAAGAGTTGTTTTCTGGTAAGGAAAGTCACTATTGCACAACCATTGCCATACACAGTGCAAATAGCACTCCCGTTTGTTCCTAGCAAGTTCAGTGTATTGGACTGAAGAGGAGCTACTGTTCTTCTCAGTTTCCTAAGCAGAGTTGAACTAGATATGCCCCGTGTGTGTAGGAAGCACAGTTTTTTTGTTCTGAGCCAGCTCACCGTTCTGGCCCTATGGGAAACACAGTAGAGTAGAAGAGTGATCTTTTCTCAAAAGCAGACTGTGTTTCTTGTAAGGCGAGCTAGCGTTTGTTTCTGAGTCCTAAATGGAGTTGAATCACATGCACTTTCTGGTCCTACGAGCAAGAGTTGTTTTCTGGTAAGGAAAGTCACTATTGCACTCCCATTGCCATACACAGTGCAAATAGCACTGGCGTCTGTTCCAAGCAAGTACAGTCTATTGGACTGAAGAGGAGCTACTGTTCTTGTCAGTTTCCTAAGTAGAGTTGAACTAGATATAGCCCGTGTGTGTAGGAAGCACAGTTCTTTTGTTCTGAGCAAGCTCACTGTTCGGATCCCATAGGATACACAGTAGAGTAGAAGAGTGCTCTTTTCTCAAAAGCAGAGTGTGTTTCTTGTAAGTCGAGCTAGAGTTTTTTTCCCAGTCCTAAATGTAGTTGAGTCACATGCAGTTTTTTGTCCTATGAGCAAGACTTGTTTTCTGGTAAGAGGAGTCACTATTGTGCTCCAACTGCCCTACACAGTGCAAATAGCACTCGCGTTTGTTCCCAGCAAGTACAGCGTATTGGACTGAAGAGGATCTAATGTTCTTTTCAGTTTCCTAAGCAGAGTTGAACTAGATATGGCCCATGTGTGTAGGAAGCACAGTTCTTTTGTTCTGAGCAAGCTCACTGTTTGGACCCTTAGGAAACACAGTAGAGTAGAAGAGTGCTCTTTTCTCAAAAGCAGAGTGTGTTTCATGTAAGGCGAGCTAGCATTTGTTTCCCGGTCCTAAATGGAGTTGAATCACATGCACTTTCTGGTCCTATGAGGAAGAGTTGTTTTCTATTAAGGAAAGTCACTATTGCACTCCCATTGCCATATACAGTGCAAATATCACTCGCGTCTGTTCCCAGCAAGTACAGTGTATTGGACTGAAGAGGAGCTACTGTTCTTGTCAGGTTCCTAAGCAGACTTGAAGTAGATATGGCCGTGTGTGTAGGAACCACAGTTTTTTTGTTCTGAGCCAGCTCACCGTTCTGGCCCTATGGGAAACACAGTAGAGTAGAAGAGTGATCTTTTCTCAAAAGCAGACTGTGTTTCTTGTAAGGCGAGCTAGCGTTTGTTTCCCAGTTCTAAATGGAGTTGAATCACATGCAGTTTCTGGTCCTATGTGCAAGAGTTGTTTTCTGGTAAGGAAAGTCACTATTGCGCTCCCATTGCCATACACAGTGCAAATAGCACTGGCGTCTGTTCCCAGCAAGTACAGTGTATCGGACTAAAGAGGAGCTACTGTTCTTGTCAATTTCCTAAGCAGAGTTGAACTAGATATGGCACGTGTGTGTACGAAGCTCAGTTCTTATGTTCTGAGCAAGCTCACTGTTCTGGCCCTATAGGAAACACAGTAGAGTAGAAGAGTGCTCTTTTCTCTATAGCAGAGTGTGTTTCTTTTAGGGCAAGCTAGCGTTTGTTTCCTAGTCCTAAATGGAGTTGAATCACATGTAGTTTCTGGTCCTACGAACAAGAGTTGTTTTCTGGTAAGGAAAGTCACTATTGCGCTCCCATTGCCATACACAGTGCAAATAGCACTCGCGTCTGTTCCCAGCAAGCACAGTGTTGGACTGAAGAGGAGCTACTGTTCTTGTCAGGTTCCTAAGCAGAGTTGAACTACATATGGTCCGTGTGTGTAGGAAGCACTGTTCTTTTGTTCTGAGCAAGCTCACAGTTTGGACCCCATAGGAAACACAGTAGACTAGAAGAGTACTCCTTTCTGTAAAGCAGAGTGTGTTTCTTGTAAGGCGAGCTAGCGTTTGTTTCCCAGTCCTAAATGGAGTTGAATCACATGCAGTTTCTGGTCCTATGAGCAAGAGTTGTTTTCTGGTAAGGAAAGTCACTATTGCACTCCCATTGCCATACACAGTGCAAATAGCACTCCCGTCTGCTCCTAGCAAGTACAGTGTATTGGACTGAAGAGGAGCTACTGTTCTTCTCAGTTTCCTAAGCAGAGTTGAACTAGATATGCCCCGTGTGTGTAGGAAGCACAGTTTTTTGTTCTGCGCAAGCTCTCTGTTCTGGCCCTATGGGAAACACAATACAGTAGAAGAGTGTTCTTTTCTCAAAAGCAGAGTGTGTTTCTTGTAAGGCGAGCTAGAGTTTGTTTCCCAGTCCTAAATGGAGTTGAGTCACATGCAGTTTTTTGTCCTATGAGCAAGAGTTGTTTTCTGGTAAGACGAGTCACTATTGTGCTCCAAATGCCCTACACAGTGCAAATAGCACTCGCATCTGTTCCCAGCAAGTACAGTGTATTGGACTGAAGAGGACCTAATGTTCTTTTCAGTTTCCTAAGCAGAGTTAAACTAGATATGGCCCATGTGTGTAGGAAGCACAGTTCTTTTGTTCTGAGCAAGCTCACTGTTTGGACCCCATATGAAACACAGTAGAGTAGAAGAGTGCTCTTTTCTCAAAAGCAGAGTGTGTTTCATGTAAGGTGAGCTAGCATTTGTTTCCCAGTCTTAAATGGAGTTGAATCACATGCACTTTCTGGTCCTATGAGCAAGAGTTGTTTTCTATTAAGGAAAGTCACTATTGCACTCCCATTGCTATATACAGTGCAAATAGCCCTTGCGTCTGTTCCCAGCAAGTACAGTGTATCGGACTAAAGAGGAGCTACTCTTCTTGTCAGTTTCCTAAGCAGAGTTGAACTACATATGGCCCGTGTGTGTAGGAAGCACAGTTCTTTTGTTATGAGCAAGCTCACTGTTCTGGCCCTATAGGAAACACAGTAGAGTAGAAGAGTGCTCTTTTCTCTAAAGCAGGGTGTGTTTCTTGTAAGGCGAACTAGCGTTTTTTTCCCAGTCCTAAATGGAGTTGAAACACATGCAGTTTCTGGTCCTACGAGCAAGAGTTGTTTTCTGGTAAGGAAAGTCACTATTGCACTCCTATTGCCATATACAGTGCAAATAGCACTCGCGTCTGTTCCCAGCAAGTACAGTGTATCGAACGGAAGAGGAGCTACTGTTCTTGTCAGTTTCCTAAGCAGAGGTGAACTAGATATGGCCCGTGTTTAGGAAGCACAGTTCTTTTGTTCTGAGCAAGCTCACTGTTCTGGCCCTATAGGAAACACAGTAGAGTAGAAGAATGCTCTTTCTCAAAAGCAGAGTGTGTTTCTTGTAGGGCAAGCTAGCGTTTGTTTCCCAGTCCTAATTGGAGTTTATCCCACGCAGTTTCTGGTACTATGAGCAAGAGTTGTTTTCTGGTAAGGAAAGTCACTATTGCGCTGCCATTGCCATACACAGGACAAATAGCACTGGCGTCTGTTGCCAGCAAGTACAGTGTATTGGACTGAAGAGGAGCTACTGTTCTTGTCAGGTTCCTAAGCAGACTTGAACTAGATATGGCCGTGTGTGTAGGAAGCACAGTTTTTTTGTTCTGAGCCAGCTCACCGTTCTGGCCCTTTGGGAAACACAGTAGAGTAGAAGAGTGATCTTTTCTCAAAAGCAGACTGTGTTTCTTGTAAGGCAAGCTAGCGTTTGTTTCCCAGTCCTAAATTGATTTGAATCACATGCAGTTCCTGGTCCTAGGAGCAAGAGTTGTTTTCTGGTAAGGAAAGTCACTATTGCACTCCCATTGACATACACAGTGCAAATAGCCCTGGCGTCTGTTCCCAGCAAGTACAGTGTATCGGAATGAAGAGGAGCTACTGTTCTTGTCAGTTTCCTAAGCAGAGTTGAACTAGATATGGCCCGTGTGCGTAGGAAGCTCAGTTCTTATGTTCTGAGCAAGCTCACTGTTCTGGCTCTATAGGAAACACAGTAGAGTAGAAGAGTGCTCTTTTCTCTAAAGCAGAGTGTGTTTCTTGTAGGGCAAGCTAGCGTTTGTTTCCTAGTCCTAAATGGAGTTGAATCACATGCAGTTTCTGGTCCTACGCACAAGAGTTGTTTTCTGGTAAGGAAAGTCACTATTGCGCGCCCATTGCCATACACAGTGCAAATAGCACTCGCGTATGTTCCCTGCAAGTACAGTGTTGGACTGAAGAAGAGGTACTGTTCTTGTCAGGTTCCTAAGCAGTGTTGAACTACATATGGTCCGTGTGTGTAGGAAGCACAGTTCTTTTGTTCTGAGCAAGCTCACTGTTTGGACACCATAGGAAACACAGTAGAGTAGAAGACTGCTCCTTTCTCTAAAGCAGAGTGTGTTTCTTGTAAGGCGAGCTAGCGTTTGTTTCCCAGTCCTAAATGGAGTAGAATATCATGCCGTTTCTGGTCCTATGAGCAAGAGTTGTTTTCTGGTAAGGAAAGTCACTATTGCGCTGCCATTGCCATACACAGGACAAATAGCACTGGCGTCTGTTGCCAGCAAGTACAGTGTATTGGACTGAAGAGGATCTACTGTTCTTGTCATGTTCCTAAGCAGACTTGAACTAGATATGGCCGTGTGTGTAGGAAGCACAATTTTTTTTTGTTCTGAGCAAGCTCACTGTTTGGACCCCATAGGAAACACAGTAGAGTAGAAGAGTGCTCTTTTCTCAAAAGCAGAGTGTGTTTCTTGTAAGGCGAGCTAGCGTTTGTTTCCCAGTCCTAAATGGAGTTGAATCACATGCAGTTTCTGGTCCTACGAGCAAGAGTTGTTTTCTGGTAAGGAAAGTCACTATTGCACTCCTATTGCCATATACAGTGCAAATAGCACTCGCGTCTGTTCCCAGCAAGTACAGTGTATCGGACTGAAGAGGAGCTACTGTTCTTGTCAGTTTCCTAAGCAGAGGTGAACTAGATATGGCCCGTGTGTAGGAAGCACAGTTCTTTTGTTCTGAGCAAGCTCACTGTTCTGGCCCAATAGGAAACACAGTAGAGTAGAAGAGTGTTCTTTTCTCAAAAGCAGAGTTTGTATCTTGTAAGGCGAGCTAGCATTTGTTTCCCACTCCGAAATGGAGTTGAAACACATGCAGTTTCTGGTCCTACGAGCAAGAGTTGTTTTCTGGTAAGACGAGTCACTATTGTGCTCCCATTGCCATACACAGTGCAAAAAGCACTCGCGTCTGTTCCCAGCAAGTACAGTGTATTGGACTGAATAGGATCTACTGTTCTTTTCAGTTTCCTAAGCAGAGGTGAACTAGATATTGCCCATGTGTGTAGGAAGCACAATTCTTTGGTCTGAGAAGGCTCACTGTTTGGACCCCATAGGAAACACAGTCGAGTTGAAGAGTGCTCTTTTGTCAAAAGCAGAGTGTGTTTCATGTAAGGCGAGGTAGCATTTGTTTCCCAGACTTAAATGGAGGTGAATCACATGCAGTTACTGGTCCTATGAGCAAGAGTTGTTTTCTGGTAAGGAAAGTCACTATTGCGCTCCCATTGACATACACAGTGCAAATAGCCCTGGCGTCTGTTCCCAGCAAGTACAGTGTATCGGACTGAAGAGGAGCTACTGTTCTTATCAGTTTCCAATGCAGAGTTGAACTAGATGTGGCCCGTGTGCGTAGGAAGCTCAGTTCTTATGTTCTGAGCAAGCTCACTGTAATGGCCCTATAGGAAACACAGTAGAGTAGAAGAGTGTTCTTTACTCTAAAGCAGAGTGTGTTTCTTGTAGGGCAAGCTAGCATTTGTTTCCTAGTCCTAAATGGAGTTGAATCACATGCAGTTTCTGGTCCTACACACAAGAGTTGTTTTCTGGTAAGGAAAGTCACTATTGCGCGCCCATTGCATACACAGTGCAAATAGCACTCGCGTCTGTTCCTTGCAAGTACAGTGTTGGACTGCAGAGGAGCTACTGTTCTTGTCAGGTTCCTAAGCAGAGTTGAACTACATATGGTCCGTGTGTGTAGGAAGCACAGTTCTTTTGTTCTGAGCAAGCTCACTGTTTGGACCCCATAGGAAACACAGTAGAGTAGAAGAGTGCTCTTTTCTCAAAAGCCGACTGTGTTTATTGTAAGGCGAGCTAGCGTTTGTTTCCTAGTCCTAAATGGAGTTGAATCCCATGCAGTTTCTGGTCCTACGAGCAAGAGTTGTTTTCTGGGAAGGAAAGTCACTATTGCACTCCTATTGCCGTATACAGTGCAAATAGCACTCGCGTCTGTTCCCAGCAAGTACAGTGTATCGGACTGAAGAGGAGCTACTGTTCTTGTCAGTTTCCTAAGCAGAGGTGAACTAGATATGGCCCGTGTGTAGGAAGCACAGTTCTTTTTTTCTGAGCAAGCTCACTGTTCTGGCTTTATAGGAAACACAGTAGAGTAGAAGAATGCTCTTTTCTCTAAAGCAGAGTGTGTATCTTGTAAGGTGAGCTAGCGTTTGTTTCCCAGTACTAAATGGAGGTGAAACACATGCAGTTTCTGGTCCTATGAGCAAGACTTGTTTTATGGTAAGAATAGTCACTATTGCGCTGCCATTGCCATACACAGGACAAATAGCACTGGTGTCTCTTCCCAGCAATTACAGTGTATTGGACTAAAGGGGATCTACTGTTCTTGTCAGGTTCCTAAGCAGAGTTGAACTAGATATGGCCCGTGTGTGTAGGAAGCACAGTTCTTTTGTTCTGAGCAAGCTCACTGTTCTGACCCTATAGGAAACACAGTAGAGTAGAAGAGTGCTCTTCTCTCTAAAGCAGAGTGTGTTTCTTGTAAGGCAAGCTACCGTTTGTTTCCTAGTCCTAAATGGAGTTGAATCACATACAGTTTCTGGTCCTACGAACAAGAGTTGTTTTCTGGTAAGGAAAGTCACGATTGTGCTCCCATTGCCATACACAGTGCAAATAGCACTCGCGTCTGTTCCCAGCTGGTACAGTGTTGGACTGAAGAGGAGCTACTGTTCTTGTCAGGTTCCTAAGCAGAGTTGAACTACATATGGTCCGTGTGTGTAGGAAGCACAGTTCTTTTGTTCTGAGCAAGCACACTGTTTGGACCCCATAGGAAACACAGTAGACTAGAAGAGTGCTTTTTTCTCTAAAGCAGAGTGTGTTTCTTGTAAGGCGAGCTAGCGTTTGTTTCCCAGTCCCAAATGGAGTTGAATCCCACGCAGTTTCTGGTACTATGAGCAACAGTTGTTTTCTGGTAAGGAAAGTCACTATTGCGCTGCCATTGCCATACACAGGACAAATAGCACTGGCGTCTGTTGCCAGCAAGTACAGTGTATTGGACTGAAGAGGAGCTACTGTTCTTGTCAGGTTCCTAAGCAGACTTGAACTAGATATGGCCGTGTGTAGGAAGCACAGTTTTTTTGTTCTGAGCCAGCTCACCGTTCTGGCCCTATTGGAAACACAGTAGAGTAGAAGAGTGATCTTTTCTCAAAAGCAGACTGTGTTTCTTGTAAGGCAAGCTAGCGTTTGTTTCCCAGTCCTAAATGGATTTGAATCACATGCAGTTTCTGGTGCTACGAGCAAGAGTTGTTTTCTGGTAAGGAAAGTCGCTATTGCACTCCCATTGCCAAACACAGTGCAAATAGCACTCCGTCTATTCCTAGGAAGTACAGTGTATTGGACTGAAGAGGAGCTACTGTTCTTTTCAGTTTCCTAAGCAGAGTGGAACTAGATATGGCCCATGTGTGTAAAAAGCACAGTTCTTTTGTTCTGAGCAAGCTTACTGTTTGGAGCCCATAGGAAACACAGTAGAGTAAAAGAGTCCTCTTTTCTCAAAAGCAGACTGTGTTTCTTGTAAGGCGAGCTAGCGTTTGTTTCCCAGTCCTAAATGGAGTTGAATCACATGCAGTTTCTGGTCCTACAAGCAAGAGTTGTTTTCTGGTAAGGAAAGTCACTATTGCACAACCATTGCCATACACAGTTCAAATAGCACTCCCGTCTGTTCCTAGCAAGTACAGTGTATTGGACTGAAGAGGAGCTACTGTTCTTCTCAGTTTCCTAAGCAGAGTTGAACTAGATATGGCCCGTGTGTGTAGGAAGCACAGTTTTTTTGTTCTGAGCAAGCTCACTGTTGTGGCCCTATGGGAAACACAGTAGAGTAGAAGAGTGTTCTTTTCTCAAAAGCAGAGTGTGTTTCTTGTAAGGCGAGCTAGAGTTTTTTTCCCAGTCCTAAATGTAGTTGAGTCACATGCAGTTTTTTGTCTTATGAGCAAGAGTTGTTTTCTGGTAAGACGAGTCACTATTGTGCTCCAATTGCCCTACACAGTGCAAATAGCACTCGCGTCTGTTCCCAGCAAGTACAGCGTATTGGACTGAAGAGGATCTAATGTTCTTTTCAGTTTTCTAAGCAGAGTTGAACTAGATATGGCCCATGTGTGTAGGAAGCACAGTTCTTTTGTTCTGAGCAAGCTCACTGTTTGGACCCTTAGGAAACACAGTAGAGTAGAAGAGTGCTCTTTTCTCAAAAGCAGAGTGTGTTTCATGTAAGGCGAACTAGCATTTGTTTCCCAGTCCTAAATGGAGTTGAATCACATGCACTTTCTGGTCCTATGAGCAAGAGTTGTTTTCTATTAAGGAAAGTCACTATTGCACTCCCATTGCCATATACAGTGCAAATATCACTCGTGTCTGTTCCCAGCAAGTACAGTGTATTGGACTGAAGAGGAGCTACTGTTCTTGTCAGGTTCCTAAGCAGACTTGAACTAGATATGGCCGTGTGTGTAGGAAGCACAGTTTTTTTGTTCTGAGCCAGCTCACCGTTCTGGCCCTATGGGAAACACAGTAGAGTAGAAGAGTGCTCTTTTCTCTAAAGCAGAGTGTGTTTCTTGTAAGGCGAACTAGCGTTTTTTTCCTAGTCCTAAATGGAGTTGAAAAACATGCA
This sequence comes from Peromyscus eremicus, assembly GCF_949786415.1. Taxonomy (NCBI): domain Eukaryota; kingdom Metazoa; phylum Chordata; class Mammalia; order Rodentia; family Cricetidae; genus Peromyscus; species Peromyscus eremicus. Next base: position 230,205 of record NW_026734682.1, on the reverse strand, counting down.
GTTTCTGGTCCTATGAGCAAGAGTTGTTTTATGGTAAGAATAGTCAATATTGCGCTGCCATTGCCATACACCGGACAAATAGCACTGGCGTCTTTTCCCAGCAAGTACAGTGTATTGGACTAAAGAGTATCTACTGTTCTTGTCAGGTTCCTAAGCAGAGTTGAACTAGATATGGCGCGTGTGTGAAGGAAGCACAGTTATTATGTTCTGAGCAAGCTCACTGTTCTGGCCCTATAGGAAACACAGTAGAGTAGAAGAGTGCTCTATTCTAAAAAGTAGAGTGTGTTTCTTGTAAGGCAAGCTAGCGTTTTTTTCCCAGTCCTAAATGGAGTTGAATCACATGCAGTTTCTGGTCCTACGAGCAAGAGTGGTTTTCTGGTAAGGAAAGTCACTATTGTGCTCCCATTGCCATACACAGTGCAAATAGCCCTGTCATCTGTTCCCAGCAAGTACAGTGTATCGGAATGAAGAGGAGCTACTGTTCTTGTAAGTTTCCTAAGCAGGGTTGAACTAGATATGGCCCGTGTGCGTAGGAAGCTCAGTTCTTATGTTCTGAGCAAGCTCACTGTTCTGGCCCTATAGGAAACACAGTAGAGTAGAAGAGTGCTCTTTTCTCTAAAGCAGAGTGTGTTTCTTGTAGGGCAAGGTAGCGTTTGTTTCCTAGTTCTAAATGGAGTTGAATCACATGCAGTTTCTGGTCCTACGCACAAGAGTTGTTTTCTGGTAAGGAAAGTCACTATTGCGCGCCCATTGTCATACACAGTGCAAATAGCACTCGCGTCTGTTCACTGCAAGTACAGTGTTGGACTGAAGAGGAGCTACTGTTCTTGTCAGGTTCCTAAGCAGAGTTGAACTACATATGGTCCGTGTGTGTAGGAAGCACAGTTCTTTTGTTTTGAGCAAGCTCACTGTTTGGACCCCATAGGAAACACAGTAGAGTAGAAGACTGCTCCTTTCTCTAAAGCAGAGTGTGTTTCTTGTAAGGCGAGCTAGCGTTTGTTTCCCAGTCCTAAATTGAGTAGAATATCATGCCGTTTGTAGTCCTATGAGCAAGAGTTGTCTTCTGGTAAGGAAAGTCACTATTGCGCTGCCATTGCCATACACAGGACAAATAGCACTGGCGTCTGTTGCCAGCAAGTACAGTTTATTGGACTGAAGAGGATCTACTGTTCTTGTCAGGTTCCTAAGCAGACTTGAACTAGATATGGCCGTGTGTGTAGGAAGCACAATTTTTTTTGTTCTGAGCAAGCTCACTGTTTGGACCCCATAGGAAACACAGTAGAGTAGAAGAGTGCTTTTTCTCAAAAGCCGACTGTGTTTCTTGTAAGGCGAGCTAGCTTTTGTTTCCTAGTCCTAAATGGAGTTGAATCACATGCAGTTTCTGGTCCTACGAGCAAGAGTTGTTTTCTGGTAAGGAAAGTCACTATTGCACTCCTATTGCCATATACAGTGCAAATAGCACTCGCGTCTGTTCCCAGCAAGTACAGTGTATGGGACGGAAGAGGAGCTACTGTTCTTGTCAGTTTCCTAAGCAGAGGTGAACTAGATATGGCCCGTGTGTAGGAAGCACAGTTCTTTTGTTCTGAGCAAGCTCACTGTTCTGGCCCTATAGGAAACACAGTAGAGTTGAAGAATGCTCTTTTCTCAAAAGCAGAGTGTGTTTCTTGTAAGGCAAGCTAGCGTTTGTTTCCCAGCCCTAAATGGAGTTGAATCACATGCAGTTTCTGGTCCTACGAGCAAGAGTTGTTTTCTGGTAAGGAAAGTCACTATTGTGCTCCCATTGCCATACACAGTGCAAATAGCACTCCCGTCTGTTCCTAGCAAGTATAGTGTATTGGACTGAAGAGGAGCTACTGTTCTTCTCAGTTTCCTAAGCAGAGTTGAACTAGATATGGCCCGTGTGTGTAGGAAGCACAGTTCTTTTGTTCTGAGCAAGCTCACTGTTCTGGCCCTATGGGAAACACAGTAGAGTAGAAGACTGTTCTTTTCTCAAAAGCAGAGTTTGTTTCTTGTAAGGCGAGCTAGCATTTGTTTCCCAGTCCGAAATGGAGTTGAAACACATGCAGTTTCTGGTCCTACGAACAAGAGTTGTTTTCTGGTAAGGAAAGTCACTAATGCGCTCCCATTGCCATACACAGTGCAAATAGCACTCGCGTCTGATCCCAGCAAGTACAGTGTATCGGAATGAAGAGGAGCTACTGTTCTTTCAGTTTCCTAAGCAGAGTTGAACTAGATATGCACCGTGTGTGTAGGAAGCACAGTTCTTTTGTTCTGAGCAAGTTCACCGTTCTGGCCCTATGGGAAACACAGTAGAGTAGAAGAGTGCTCTTTTCTCAAAAGCAGAGTGTATTTCTTGTAAGGCAAGCTAGAGTTTGTTTCCCAGTTATAAATGGAGTTGAGTCACATGCAGTTTTTTGTCCTACGAGCAAGAGTTGTTTTCTGGTAAGACGAGTCACTATTGTGCTCCCATTGCCATACACAGTGCAAATAGCACTCGCGTCTGATCTCAGCAAGTGCAGTGTATTGGACTGAATAGGATCTACTGTTCTTTTCAGTTTCCTAAGCAGAGGTGAACTAGATATTGCCCATGTGTGTAGGAAGCACAGTTCTTTTGTTCTGAGCAAGCTCACTGTTTGGACCCCATAGGAAACACAGTAGAGTAGAAGAGTGCTCTTTTCTCAAAAGCAGAGTGTGTTTCATGTAAGGCGAGGTAGCATTTGTTTCCCAGTCTTAAATGGAGTTGAATCACATGGAGATACTGGTCCTATGAGCAAGAGTTGTTTTCTGGTAAGGAAAGTCACTATTGCGCTCCCATTGACATACACAGTGCAAATAGCCCTGGCGTCTGTTCCCAGCAAGTACAGTGTATCGGACTGAAGAGGAGCTACTGTTCTTGTCAGTTTCCTAAGCAGAGGTGAACTAGATATGGCCCATGTGCGTAGGAATCTCAGTTCTTATGTTCTGAGCAAGCTCACTGTTCTGGCCCTATAGGAAACACAGTAGAGTAGAAGAGTGCTCTTTTCTCTAAAGCAGAGTGTGTTTCTTGTTGGGCAAGCTAGCGTTTGTTTCCTAGTCCTAAGTGGAGTTGAATCACATGCAGTTTCTGGTCCTACGCACAAGAGTTGTTTTCTGGTAAGGAAAGTCACTATTGCGCTCCCATTGCCATACACAGTGCAAATAGCACTCGCGTCTGTTCCCAGCAAGTACAGTGTTGGACTGAAGAGGAGCTACTGTTCTTGTCAGGTTCCTAAGCAGAGTTGAACTACATATGGTCCGTGTGTGTAGGAAGCACAGTTCTTTTGTTCTGAGCAAGCTCACTGTTTGGACCCCATAGGAAACACAGTAGACTAGAAGCGTGCTCCTTTCTCTAAAGCAGAGTGTGTTTCTTGTAAGGCGAGCTAGCGTTTGTTTCCCAGTCCTAAATGGAGTTGAATCCCACGCAGTTTCTGGTACGATGAGCAAGAGTTGTTTTCTGGTAAGGAAAGTCACTATTGCGCTGCCATTGCCATACACAGGACAAATAGCACTGGCGTCTCTTGCCAGCAAGTACAGTGTATTGGACTGAAGAGAATCTACTGTTCTTGTCAGGTTCCTAAGCAGACTTGAACTAGATATGGCCGTGTGTATAGGAAGCACAATTGTTTTTGTTCTGAGCAAGCTCACTGTTTGGACCCCATAGGAAACACAGTAGAGTAGAAGAGTGCTCTTTTCTCAAAAGCAGACTCTGTTTTTTGTAAGGCAAGCTAGCGTTTGTTTCCCAGTCCTAAATGGGGTTAAATCACATGCAGTTTCTGGTCCTACGAGCAAGAGTTGTTTTCTGGTAAGGAAAGTCACTATTGCGCTCCCATTGCCATACTCAGTGCAAATAGCACTCCCGTCTGTTCCTAGCAAGTACAGAGTATTGGACTGAAGAGGAGCTACTGTTCTTCTCAGTTTCCTAAGCAGAGTTGAACTAGATATGGCCCGTGGGTGTTGAAGCTCAGTTCTTATGTTCTAGCAAGCTCACTGTTCTGGCCCTTTAGGAAACACAGTAGAGTAGAAGAGTGCTCTTTTCTCTAAAGCAGAGTGTGTTTCTTGTAGGGCAAGATAGCGTTTGTTTCCTAGTCCTAAATGGAGTTGAATCACATGCAGTTTCTGGTCCTACGAACAAGAGTTGTTTTCTGGTAAGGAAAGTCACTATTGCGCTCCCATTGCCATATACAGTGCAAATAGCACTCGCGTCTGTTTCCAGCAAGTACAGTGTTGGACTGAAGAGGAGCTACTGTTCTTGTCAGGTTCCTAATCAGAGTTGAACTACATATGGTCCGTGTGTGTAGGAAGCACAGTTCTTTTGTTCTGAGCAAGCTCACTGTTTGGACCCCATAGGAAACACAGTAGAGTAGAAGAGTGCTCCTTTCTCTAAAGCAGAGTGTGTTTCTTGTAAGGCGAGCTAGCGTTTGTTTCCCAGTCCTAAATGGAGTTGAATCCCATGCAGTTTCTGGTACTATGAGCAAGAGTTGTTTTCTGGTTAGGAAAGTCACTATTGCGCTGCCATTGCCATACCAGGACAAATAGCACTGGCGTCTGTTGCCAGCAAGTACAGTGTATTGGACTGAAGAGGATCTGCTGTTCTTGTCAGGTTCCTAAGCAGACTTGAACTAGATATGGCCGTGTGTATAGGAAGCACAATTTTTTTTGTTCTGACCAACTCACTGTTTGGACCCCATAGGAAACACAGTAGAGTAGAAGAGTGCTCTTTTCTCAAAAGCAGAGTGTGTTTCTTGTAAGGCGAGCTAGCGTTTGTTTCCCAGTCCTAAATGGAGTTGAATCCCATGCAGTTTCTGGTCCTATGAGCAAGAGTTGTTTTCTGGTAAGGAAAGTCACTATTGCGCTGCCATTGCCATACTCAGGACAAATAGCAATGGTGTCTGTTGCCAGCAAGTACAGTGTATTGGACTGAAGAGGATCTACTGTTCTTGTCAGGTTCCTGAGCAGATTTGAACTAGATATGGCCGTGTGTGTAGGAAGCACAATTTTTTTTGTTCTGAGCAAGCTCACTGTTTGGACCCCATAGGAAACACAGTAGACTAGAAGAGTGCTCTTTTCTCAAAAGCAGACCGTGTTTCTTGTAAGGTGAGCTAGTGTTTGTTTCCCAGTCCTAAATGGAGTTAAATCCCATGCAGTTTCTGGTCCTAAGAGCAAGAGTTGTTTTCTGGTAAGGAAAGTCACTATTGCGCTCCCATTGCCATACTCAGTGCAAATAGCACTCCCGTCTGTTCCTAGCAAGTACAGAGTATTGGACTGAAGAGGAGCTACTGTTCTTCTCAGTTTCCTAAGCAGAGTTGAACTAGATATGGCCCGTGTGTGTTGAAGCTCAGTTCTTATGTTCTAGCAAGCTCACTGTTCTGGCCCTTTAGGAAACACAGTAGAGTAGAAGAGTGCTCTTTTCTCTAAAGCAGAGTGTGTTTCTTGTAGGGCAAGATAGCGTTTGTTTCCTAGTCCTAAATGGAGTTGAATCACATGCAGTTTCTGGTCCTACGAACAAGAGTTGTTTTCTGGTAAGGAAAGTCACTATTGCGCTCCCATTGCCATATACAGTGCAAATAGCACTCGCGTCTGTTTCCAGCAAGTACAGTGTTGGACTGAAGAGGAGCTACTGTTCTTGTCAGGTTCCTAATCAGAGTTGAACTACATATGGTCCGTGTGTGTAGGAAGCACAGTTCTTTTGTTCTGAGCAAGCTCACTGTTTGGACCCCATAGGAAACACAGTAGAGTAGAAGAGTGCTCCTTTCTCTAAAGCAGAGTGTGTTTCTTGTAAGGCGAGCTAGCGTTTGTTTCCCAGTCCTAAATGGAGTTGAATCCCATGCAGTTTCTGGTACTATGAGCAAGAGTTGTTTTCTGGTTAGGAAAGTCACTATTGCGCTGCCATTGCCATACCAGGACAAATAGCACTGGCGTCTGTTGCCAGCAAGTACAGTGTATTGGACTGAAGAGGATCTGCTGTTCTTGTCAGGTTCCTAAGCAGACTTGAACTAGATATGGCCGTGTGTATAGGAAGCACAATTTTTTTTGTTCTGACCAACTCACTGTTTGGACCCCATAGGAAACACAGTAGAGTAGAAGAGTGCTCTTTTCTCAAAAGCAGAGTGTGTTTCTTGTAAGGCGAGCTAGCGTTTGTTTCCCAGTCCTAAATGGAGTTGAATCCCATGCAGTTTCTGGTCCTATGAGCAAGAGTTGTTTTCTGGTAAGGAAAGTCACTATTGCGCTGCCATTGCCATACTCAGGACAAATAGCAATGGTGTCTGTTGCCAGCAAGTACAGTGTATTGGACTGAAGAGGATCTACTGTTCTTGTCAGGTTCCTGAGCAGATTTGAACTAGATATGGCCGTGTGTGTAGGAAGCACAATTTTTTTTGTTCTGAGCAAGCTCACTGTTTGGACCCCATAGGAAACACAGTAGACTAGAAGAGTGCTCTTTTCTCAAAAGCAGACCGTGTTTCTTGTAAGGCGAGCTAGTGTTTGTTTCCCAGTCCTAAATGGAGTTAAATCCCATGCAGTTTCTGGTCCTAAGAGCAAGAGTTGTTTTCTGGTAAGGAAAGTTACTATTGCGCTCCCATTGCCATACTCAGTGCAAATAGCACTCCCGTCTGTTCCTAGCAAGTACAGTGTATTGGACTGAAGAGGAGCTACTGTTCTTCTCAGTTTCCTAAGCAGAGTTGAACTAGATATGCCCCGTGTGTGTAGGAAGCACAGTTCTTTTGCTCTGAGCATGCTCATTTTTCTGGCCCTATGGGAAACACAGTAGAGTAGAAGAGTGTTCTTTTCTCAAAAGCAGAGTGTGTTTCTTGTAAGGCGAGCTAGAGTTTGTTTCCCAGTCCTAAATGTAGTTGAGTCACATGCAGTTTTTTGTCCTATGAGCAAGAGTTGTTTTCTCGTAAGACGTTTCACTATTGTGCTCCAATTGCCCTACACAGTGCAAAGAGCACTTGCGTCTGTTCCCAGCAAGTACAGTGTATTGGAATGAAGAGGATCTACTGTGCTTTACAGTTTCCTAAGCAGAGTTGAACTAGATATGGCCCTTGTGTGTAGGAAGCACAGTTATTTGTTCTGAGCAAGCTCACTGTTCTGGCACCATAGGAAACACAGTAGAGTAGAAGAGTGCTCTTTTCTCAAAAGCAGAGTGTGTTTCATGTAAGGCGAGCTAGCATTTGTTTCCCAATCCTAAATGGAGTTGAATCACATGCACTTTCTGGTCCTATGAGCAAGAGTTGTTTTCTGGTAAGGAAAGTACCTATTGCACTCCCATTGCCATATACAGTGCAAATAGCACTCGCGTTTGTTCCCAGCAAGTACAGTGTATCGGACTGAAGAGGAGCTACTGTTCTTGTCAGTTTCCTAAGCAGAATTGAACTAGATATGGCACGTGTGTAGGAAGCTCAGTTCTTTTGATCTGAGCAAGCTCACTGTTCTGGCCCTATAGGAAACACAGTAGAGTAGAAGAGTGCTCTTTTCTCTAAAGCAGAGTGTGTCTCTTGTAAGGCGAGCTAGCGTTTGTTTCCCAGTCCTAAATGGAATTGAATCACATGCAGTTTCTGGTCCTATGATCAAGAGTTGTTCTCTGGTAAGGAAAGTCACTATTGCACTCCCATTGCCATACACAGTGCAAATAGCACTGGCGTCTGTTCCCAGCAAGTACAGAGTATCGGACTGAAGAGGAGCTACCGTTGTTCTCAGTTTCCTAAGCAGAGGTGAACTAGATATGGCCCATGTGTGTAGGAAGCACAGTTCTTTTGTTCTAAGCAAGCTCATTGTTCGGACCCCATAGGAAACACAGTAGAGTAGAAGAGTGCTCTTTTCTCTAAAGCAGAGTGTGTTTCTTGTAAGACAAGCTAGCATTTGTATCCTAGACCTAAATGGAGTTGAATCACATGCAGTTTCTGGTCCTACGAACAAGAGTTGTTTTCTGGTAAGGAAAGTCACTATTGCGCTCCCATTGCCATACACAGTGCAAATAGCAATCGAGTCTGTTCCCAGCAAGTACAGTGTTGGACTGAAGAGGAGCTATTGTTCTTGACAGGTTCCTAAGCAGAGTTGAACTACATATGGTCCATGTGTTTAGGAAGCACAGTTCTTTTGTTCTGCGCAAGCTCACTGTTTGGACACCATTGGAAACACAGTAGACTATAAGAGTGCTCTTTTCTCTAAAGCAGAGTGTGTTTCTTGTAAGGCGAGCTAGCGTTTGTTTCCCAGTCCTAAATGGAGTTGAATCCCATGCAGTTTCTGGTACTATGAGCAAGAATTGTTTTCTTGTAAGGAAAGTCACTATTGCGCTCCCATTGCCATACACAGTGCAAATAGCACTGGCGTCTGTTTCCAGCAAGTACAGTGTATCGGACTGAAGAGGAGCTACTGTTCTTGTCAGTTTCCTAAGCAGAGTTGAACTAGATATGGCCCGTGTGTGTAGGAAGCACAGTTCTTTTGTACTGAGCAAGCTCACCGTTCTGGCCCTATGGGAAACACAGTAGAGTAGAAGAGTGCTCTTTTTCTCAAAAGCAGAGTGTGTTTCTTGTAAGGCGAGCTAGAGTTTGTTTCCCAGTCCTAAATGGAGTTGAATCACATGCAGTTTTTTTTCCTACTATCAAGAGTTGTTTTCTGGTAAGACGAGTCACATTGGGCTCCCACTGCCATACACAGTGCAAATACCACTGGCGTCTGTTCCCAGCAAGTACAGTGTATCGGACTGAAGAGGATCTACTGTTCTTGTCAGGTTCCTAAGCAGACTTGAACTAGATATGGCCCTGTGTGTAGGAAGCACAGTTTTTTTTGTTCTGAGCAAGCTCATTTTTCGGACCCCATAGGAAACACAGTAGAGTAGAAGAGTGCTCTTTTCTCAAAAGCAGACTGTGTTTCTTGTAAGGTGAGCTAGCGTTTTTTCACCAGTCCTAAATGGAGTTGAGTCACATGCAGTTTTTTGTCCTATGAGCAAGAGTTGTTTTCTGGTAAGACGAGTCACTATTGTGCTCCAATTGCCCTACACAGTGCAAATAGCACTCGCGTCTGTTCCCAGCAATTACAGTGTATTGGACTGAAGAGGATCTACTGTTCTTTTCAGTTTCCTAAGCAGAGTTGAACTAGATATGGCCCATGTGTGTAGGAAGCACAGTTCTTTTGTTCTGAGCAAGCTCATTGTTTGGACCCCATAGGAAACACAGTAGAGTAGATTAGTGTTCTTTTCTCAAAATCAGAGAGTCTTTCTTGTAAGGCGAGCTAGTGTTTGTTTCCCAGTCCTAAATGGAGTTTAATCACATGCACTTTCTGGTCCTATGAGCAAGAGTTGTTTTCTGGTAAGGAAAGTCCCTATTGCGCTCCCCTTGCCATACACAGTGCAAATAGCACTGGCGTCTGTTCCCAGCATGTACAATGTATTGGACTGAAGAGGATCTACTGTTCTTGTCAGGTTCCTAAGCAGAGTTGAACTAGATATGGCCCGTGTGTATAGGAAGCACAGTGCTTTTGTTCTGAGCAAGCTCACTGTTCTGGCCCTATAGGAAACACAGTAGAGTAGAAGAGTGCTCTTTTCTCTAAAGCAGAGTGTGTTTCTTTTAAGTCGAGCTAGCAGTTGTTTCCCAGTCCTAAATGGAGTTGGAACACACATGCAGTTTCTGGTCCTACGAGCAAGAGTTGTTTTCTGGTAAGAAGAGTCACTATTGTGCTCCCTTTGCCATACACAGTGCAAATAGCATTCGAGTCGGTTCCCAGCAAGTACAGTGTATTGGACTGAAGAGGAGCTACGGTTCTAGTCAGTTTCCTATGCAGAGTTGAACTAGATATTGCCCGTGTGTGTAGGAAGCACAGTTCTTTTGTTCTGAGCAAGCTCACTGTTCGGACCCCATAGAAAACACAGTACAGTAGATGAGTGCTCTTTTCTCAAAAGCAGAGTATGTTTCTTGTACGGCGAGCTAGCGTTTGTTTCCCAGTCCTAAATGGAGTTGAATCACATGCAGTTTCTGGTCCTACCAGCAAGAGTTGTTTTCTGCTAAGAAGAGTCACTATTGTGCTCCCATTGTCACACACAGGGCAAATAGCACTGGCGTCTGTTGCCAGCATGTACAGTGTATTGGACTGAAGTGGATCTATTGATCTTGTCAGTTTCCTAAGCAGAATTGAACTAGATAGGGCCCATGTGTGTAGGCAGCACAGTTCTTTTGTTCTGAGCAAGCTCACTGTTCTGGCCATATAGGAAACACAGTAGAGTAGATGAGTGCTCTTTTCTCAGAAGCAGAGTGTGTTTCTTGTAAGGCAAGCTAGCGTTTGTTTCCCAGTCCTAAAAGGAGTTGAACCACATGCAGTTTTTGGTCCTACCAGCAAGAGTTGTTTTCTGGTAAGAAGAGTAACTATTGTGCTCCCATTTCCATACACAGTGCAAATAGCACTCGCGTCTGTTTTCAGCAAGTACAGTGTATTGGACTGAGGAGGAGCTACTGTTCTTGTCAGTTTCCTAAGCAGAGTTGAACTAGATATGGCCCGTGTGTGTAAGAAGCACAGTTCTTTTGTTGTGAGCAAGCTCACTGTTCGGACACCTTAGGAAACACAGTAGAGTAGAAGAGTGCTCTTTTTTCAAATGCAGGGTGTGTTTCTTTTAAGGCAATCTAGCCTTTGTTTTCCAGTCCTAAATGGAGTTGAAATACACATGCAGTTTCTGGTCCTAGGAGCAAGAGTTGTTTTCTGGTAAGAAGAGTCACTACTCCGCTCCCGTTGCCATACACAGTACGAATAGCACTCGCGTCTGTTCCCAGCAATACAGTGTATTGGACTCAAGAGGAGCTACTGTTCTTGTCACTTTCCTAAAAAGAGTTGAACTAGGTATGGCCCGAGTGTGTAGGAAGCACAGTTCTTTTGTTCTGAGCATGATCACTGTTCGGACCACATAGGAAACACAGTAGAGTAGAAGAGTGCTCTTTTCTCAAAAGCAGAGTGTGTTTCTTGTAAAGCGAGCTAGTGTTTTTTTCCCAGTCCTAAATGGAGTTGAATCACATGCAGTTTCTTGTCCTACGAGCAAGAGTTGTTTTCTGGTAAGAAGAGTCACTATTGCGCTCCCATTGTCATATACAGGGCAAATAGCACTGGCGTCTGTTTCCAGCATGTATAGTTTATTGGACTGAAGAGGATCTACTATTCTTGTCAGGTTAATAAGCAGAGTTTAACTAGATATGGTCCGTGTGTGTAGGAAGCACAGTTCTTTTGTTCTGAGCAAGCTCACTGTTTGGACCCCATAGAAAACACAGTAGAGTAGAAGAGTGCTCTTTCCTCAAAAGCAGAGTATGTTACTTGTAAGGCGAGCTAGCGTTTGTTTCCCAGTCCTAAATGGAGTTGAATCACATGCAGTTTCGGGTCCTACGAACAAGAGTTTTTTCTGGTAAGAGGAGTCATTATTGTGCTCCCATTGCCATACACAGTGCAAATAGCACTCGCGTCTGTTCCCAGCAAGTACAGTGTATTGGACTGAAGAGGAGCTACTGTTCTTGTCAGTTGCCTAAGCAGAGTTGAATTAGATATGGCCCGTGTGTGTAGGAGGCACAGTTCTTTTGTTCTGAGCAAGCTCACTGTTCAGACCCCATAGGAAACACAGTAGAGTAGAAGAGTGCTCTTTTCTCAAAAGCAGAGTGTGTTTCATGTAAGGAAAGCTAGTGTTTGTTTTCCAGACAGAAATGGAGTTGAATCCCATGCAGTTTCTCGTCCTATGAGCAAGAGTTTTTTTCTGATAAGAAGAGTCACTATTGCGTTCCCATTGCCATACACAGTGCAAATAGCACACGCGTCTGTTCCCAGGAAGTACAGTGTATTGGACTGAAGAGGAGCTTCTGTTCTTGTCAGTTTCCTAAGCAGAATTGAACTAGATATGGCCGTGTGTGTAGGAAGCACAGTTCTTTTGTTCTGAGCAAGCTCACTGTTTGGAACCCATAGGAAACACAGTAGAGTAGAAGAGTGATCTTTTCTCAAAAGAAGAGTGTGTTTCTAGTAAGGCGAGCTACCGTTTATTTCCCATTTCTAAATGGAGTTGAATCACATGCAGTTTTTGGTCCTATGAGCAAGAGTTGTTTTCTGGTAAGGAAAGTCACTATTGAGCTCCCATTGACATACACAGTGCAAATAGCACTCGCGTCTGTTCACAGCGAGTACAGTGTATTGGACTGAATAGGATCTACTGTTCTTGTCAGGTTCCTAAGCAGAGTTGAACTAGATATGGTCCGTGTGTGTAGGAAGCACAGTTATTTTGTTCTGAGCAAGCTCACTGTTCTGGCCCTATAGGAAACACAGTAGAGTAGAAGAGTGCTCTTTTCTCAAAAGCAGAATGTGTTTCTTGTAAGGCGAGCTAGCGTTTGTTTCCCAGTCCTAAATGGAGTTGAATCACATGCAGTTTTTCGTCCTACGAGCAAGAGTTGTTTTCTGGTAAGGAAAGTCACTATTGTGCTCCCATTGCCATACACAGTGCAAATAGCACTCGCGTCTGTTCACAGTGAGTACAGTGTATTGGACTGACGAGGAGCTCTTTTCTTGTCAGTTTGCTAAGCAGAGTTGAACTAGATATGGCCCGTGTGTGTAGGAAGCACAGTTCTTTTGTTCTGAGCAAGCTCACTGTTCGGACCCCATAGGAAATACTGTAGAGTAGAAGAGCGCTCTTTTTTCAAAAGCAGAGTGTGTTTCTTGTAAGGCGTGCTAGTGTTTGATTCCCAGTCAAATATGGAGTTGAATCCCATGCAGTTTCTGGACCTACGAGCAAGAGTTTTTTTCTGGTAAGGAAAGTCACTATTGTGCTTCCATTGCCATACACTGTGCAAATACCACACGCGTCTGCTTCCAGCAAGTACCGTGTATTGGACTGAAGAGGAGCTACTGTTCTTGTCAGTTTCCTAAGCAGAGTTGAACTAGATATGGATCATGTGTGTACAAATCACAGTTCTTTTGTTCTGAGCAAGCTCACTGTTCGGAACAATTTGGAAACACAGTAGAGTAGAAGAGTGCTCTTTTCTCAAAAGCAGACTGTGTTTCTTGTAAGGTGAGCTAGTGTTTGTTTCCCAGTCAGAATTGGAGTTGAATGCCATGCAGTTTCTGGTCCTACGAGCAAGAGTTGTTTTCTGGTAAGAAGAGTCACTATTGTGCTCCCATTTTCATGCACAGGGCAAATAGCAATGGTGTCTGTTCCCAGCATGTACAGTGTATTGGACTGAGGAGGACCTACTGTTCTTGTCAGGTTCCTAAGCAGAGTTGAACTAGATATGGCCCGTGTGTGTAGGAAGCATAGTTCTTTTGTTCTGAGCAAGCTCACTGTTTGGACCCCATAGGAAACACAGTAGAGTATAAGAGTGCTCTTTTGTCAAAATCAGAGAGTCTTTCTTGTAAGGCAAGCTAGTGTTTGTTTCCCATTCCTAAATGGAGTTGAATCCCATGTAGTTTCTGGTACTATGAGCAAGAGTTGTTTTCTGATAAGGAAAGTCCCTATTGCGCTCCCATTGCCATACACAGTGCACATAGCACTCCCGTCTGTTCCCAGCACGTACAGTGTATCGGACTGAAGAGGAGCTACTCTTCTTGTCAGTTTCCCAAGCAGAGTTGAACTAGATATGGCCCTTGTGTGTAGGAAGCACAGTTCTTTTGTTCTGAGAAAGCTCACTCTTCTGGCCCTATAGGAAACACAGTAGAATAGAAGAGTGCTCTCTTCTCTGAAACTGAGTGTGTTTCTTGTAAGGCGAGCTAGCGTTTGTTTCCCAGTCCTAAATGGAGTTGAATCACATGAAGTATCTGGTCCTATGAGCAAGAGTTGTTTTATGGTAAGAATAGTCACCATTGCGCTGCCAATGCCATACACAGGACAAATAGCACTGGCGTCTGTTCCCAGCAAGTACAGTGTATCGGACTGAAGAGGTGCTACTGTTCTTGTCAGTTTCCTAAGTAGAGTGGAACTAGATATGGCCCGTGTGTGTAGGAAGCTCAGTTCTTATGTTCTGAGCAAGCTCACTGATCTGGCCCTATAGGAAACACATTAGAGTAGAAGAGTGCTCTTTTCTCTAAAGCAGAGTGTGTTTCTTGTAAGGCAAGCTAGCGTTTGTTTCCCAGTCCTAAATGGAGATGAATCACATGCAGTTTCTGCTCCTACGAGCAAGAGTTGTTTTCTGGTAAGGAAAGTCACTATTATGCTCCCATTGCCATACACAGTGCCAATAGCACTCGCGTATGTTCCCAGAAAGTGCAGTGTATTGGACTGAATAGGAGCCACTGTTCTTGATACTTTCCTAAGCAGAATTAAACTAGATATGGCCCGTGAGTGTCGGAAGCACAGTTCTTTTGTTCTGAGCAAGCTCGCTGTTCGGACCCCACAGAAAACACAGTACAGTAGATGAGTGCTCTTTTCTTAAAAGCAGATATATTTCTTGTAAGGTGAGCTAGCGTTTGTTTCCCAGTCCTAAATGGAGTTGAATCACATGCAGTTTCGGGTTCTACGTGCAAGAGTTGTTTTCTGGTAAGAAAAGTCACTATTGCGCTCCCATTGTCACACACAGTGCAAATAGCACTGGCGTCTGTTCCCAGCATGTACAGTGTATTGGACTGAAGAGGATCTACTGTTCTTGTCAGGTTCCTAAGCAGAGTTGAACTAGATATGGGCCGTGTGTGTAGGAAGCACAGTTCTTTTGTTCTGAGCAAGCTCCCTGTTCTGGCCCTATAGGAAACACAGTAGAGTAGAAGAGTGCTCTTTTTTCTAAAGCAGAGTGTGTTTCTTTTAAGTCGAGCTAGCATTTGTTTCCCAGTCCTAAATGGAGTTGAAATACACATGCAGTTTCTGCTCCTACGAGCAAGAGTTGTTTTCTAGTAAGAAGAGTCACTATTGCGCTCCCTTTGCCATACACAGTGCAAATAGCACTCGTGTCTGTTCCCAGCAAGTACAGTGTATTGGACTGAAGAGGAGCTACGGTTCTTGTCAGTTTCCTATGCAGAGTTGAACTAAATAAGGCCCGTGTGTGTAGGAAGCAGAGTTCTTTTATTCTGACCGAGCTCACTGTTCGGACATCATAGAAAACACAGTACAGTAGATGAGTTCTCTTTTCTCAAAAGCAGAGTATGTTTCTTGTACGGCGAGCTAGCGTTTGTTTCCCAGTCCTAAATGGAGTTGAATCACATGCAGTTTCTGGTCCTACGAGCAAGAGTTGTTTTCTGGTAAGAAGAGTCACTATTGTGCTCCCATTGTCACACACAGGGCAAATAGCACTGGCGTCTGTTGCCAGCATGTACAGTGTATTGGACTGAAGTGGATCTATTGATCTTGTCAGTTTCCTAAGCATAATTGAACTAGATAGGGCCCATGTGTGTAGGCAGCACATTTCTTTTGTTCTGAGCAAGCTCACTGATCTGGCCATATAGGAAACACAGTAGGGTAGATGAGTGCTCTTTTCTCAGAAGCAGAGTGTGTTTCTTGTAAGGCGAGCTAGCGATTGTTTCCCAGTCCTAAATAGAGTTGAATCACATGCAGTTTTTGGTCCTACCAGCAAGAGTTGTTTTCTGGTAAGAAGAGTAACTATTGTGCTCCCAATTCCATACACAGTGCAAATAGCACTCGCGTCTGTTCCCAGCAAGTACAGTGTATTGGACTGAGGAGGAGCTACTGTTCTTGTCAGTTTCCTAAGCAGAGTTGAACTAGATATGTCCGTGTGTGTAGGAAGCACAGTTCTTTTGTTGTGAGCAAGCTCACTGTTCGGACACCATAGGAAACACAGTAGAGTAGAAGAGTGCTCTTTTTTCAAATGCAGAGTGTGTTTCTTTTAAGGCAATCTAGCCTTTGTTTTCCAGTCCTAAATGGAGTTGAAATACACATGCAGTTTCTGGTCCTAGGAGCAAGAGTTGTTTTCTGGTAAGAAGAGTCACTATTCCGCTCCCGTTGCCATACACAGTACAAATAGCACTGGCGGCTGTTTCCAGCATATACAGTTTATTGGACTGAAGAGGATCTACTGTTCTTTACAGGTTAATAAACAGAGTTTAACTAGATATGGTCCGTGTGTGTAAAAAGCACAGTTCTTTTGTTCTGAGCAAGCTCACTGTTCGGACCCCATAGAAAACACAGTAGAGTAGAAGAGTGCTCTTTTCTCAAAAGCAGAGTAAGTTTCTTGTAAGGTGAGCTAGCGTTTGTTTCCCAGTCCTAAATGGAGTTGAATCACATGCAGTTTCGGGTCCTACGAGCAAGAGTTTTTTCTGGTAAGGAAAGTCACTATTGCACTCCCATTGCCAAACACAGTGCAAATAGCACTCGCGTCTGTTCCCAGCATGTACAGTGTATTGGAGTGAAGAGGATCTACTGTTTTTGTCAGGTTCCTAAGCAGAGTTGAACTAGATATGGTCCGTGTGTAAGAAGCACCGTTAAGTTGTTCTGAGCAAGCTCACTGTTCTGGCCCTATAGGAAACACAGTAGAGTAGAAGAGTGCTCTTTTCTCAAAAGCAGAGTGTGTTTCTTGTAAGGCGAGCTAGCGTTTGTTTCTCAGTCCTAAATGGAGTTGAATCACATGCAGTTTTTGGTCCTATGAGCAAGAGTTGTTTTCTGGTAAGGAAAGTCACTATTGCACTCCCATTGCCAAACACAGTGCAAATAGCACTCGCGTCTGTTCCCAGCAAGTACAGTGTATTGGACTGAAGAGGAGCTACTGTTCTTGTCAGTTTCCTAAGCAGAGTTGAATTAGAATGGCCCGTGTGTGTAGGAAGCACAGTTCTTTTGTTCTGAGCAAGCTCACTGTTCAGACCCCATAGGAAACACAGTAGAGTAGAAGAGTGCTCTTTTCTCAAAAGCAGAGTGTGTTTCTTGTAAGGAAAGCTAGTGTTTGTTTCCCAGACAGAAATGGAGTTGAATCCCATACAGTTTCGGGCCTACGAGCAAGAGTTGTTTTCTGATAAGAAGAGTCACTATTGCGCTCCCATTGCCATACACAGTGCAAATAGCACACGCGTCAGTTCCCAGCAAGTACAGTGTATTGGACTGAAGAGGAGCTACTGTTCTTGTCAGTTTCCTAAGCAGAATTGAACTAGATATGGCCGTGTGTGTAGGAAGCACAGTTCTTTTGTTCTGAGCCAGCTCACTGTTTGGACCCCATAGAAAAACACAGTAGAGTAGAAGAGTGCTCTTTTCTCAAAAGCAGAGTGTGTTTCTTGTAAGGCGAGCTAGCGTTTATTTCCCAGTTCTAAATGGAGTTGAATCACATGCAGTTTTCGGTCCTATGAGCAAGAGTTGTTTTCTGGTAAGGACAGTCACTATTGCGCTCCCATTGCCATACACAGTGCAAATAGCACTCGCGTCTGTTCACAGCGAGTACAGTGTATTGGACTGAGGAGGATCTACTGTTCTTGTCAGGTTCCTAAGCAGAGTTGAACTAGATATGGTCCGTGTGTGTAGGAAGCCCAGTTCTTTTGTTCTGAGCAAGCTCACTGTTCTGGCCCTATAGGAAACACAGTAGAGTAGAAGAGTGCTCTTTTCTCAAAAGCAGAGTGTGTTTCTTGTAAGGCGAGCTAGCGTTGGTTTCCCAGTCAGAAATGGAGTTGAATCACATGCAGTTTGTGGTCCTATGAGCAAGAGTTGTTTTCTTGTAAGAAGAGTCACTATTGTGCTCCCATTGTCACACACAGGGCAAATAGCACTGGCGTCTGTTGCCAGCATGTACAGTGTATTGGACTGAAGTGGATCTATTGATCTTGTCAGTTTCCTAAGCATAATTGAACTAGATAGGGCCCGTGTGTGTAGGCAGCACAGTTCTTTTGTTCTGAGCAAGCTCACTGATCTGGCCATATAGGAAACACAGTAGAGTAGATGAGTGCACTTTTCTCAAAAGCAGAGTGTGTTTCTTGTAAGGCGAGCTAGCGATTGTTTCCCAGTCCTAAATAGAGTTGAATCACATGCAGTTTTTGGTCCTACCAGCAAGAGTTGTTTTCTGGTAAGAAGAGTAACTATTGTGCTCCCAATTCCATACACAGTGCAAATAGCACTCGCATCTGTTCCCAGCAAGTACAGTGTATTGGACTGAGGAGGAGCTACTGTTCTTGTCAGTTTCCTAAGCAGAGTTGAACTAGATATGTCCGTGTGTGTAGGAAGCACAGTTCTTTTGTTGTGAGCAAGCTCACTGTTCGGACACCATAGGAAACACAGTAGAGTAGAAGAGTGCTCTTTTCTCAAAAGCAGAGTGTGTTTCTTGTAAGGCGAGCTAGCATTGGTTTCCCAGTCAGAAATGGAGTTGAATCACATGCAGTTTGTGGTCCTATGAGCAAGAGTTGTTTTCTGGTAAGAAGAGTCACTATTGTGCTCCCATTGTCATACACAGGGCAAATAGCACTGGCGTCTGTTCCCAACAAGTACAGTGTATTGGACTGAAGAGGATCTACTGTTCTTGTCAGTTTCCTAAGCAGAGTTGAACTAGATATTGCCCGTGTGTGTAGGAAGCACAGTTCTTTTGTTCTGAGCAAGCTCACTGTTCTGGCCCTATAGGAAACACTGTAGAGTAGAAGAGCGCTCTTTTCTCAAAAGCAGAGTGTGTTTCTTGTAAGGCAAGCTAGTGTTTGTTTCCCAGTCAGATGGAGTTGAATCGCATGCAGTTTCTGGTCCTAGGAGCAAGAGTTGTTTTCTGGTAAGGAAAGTCACTATTGTGCTTCCTTTGCCATACACTGTGCAAATACCACACGCGTCTGCCTCCAGCAAGTACCGTGTATTGGACTGAAGAGGATCTACTGTTCTTGTCAGTTTCCTAAGCAGAGTTGAACTAGATATGGCCCGTGTGTGTACAAAGCACAGTTCTTTTGTTCTGAGCAAGCTCACTGTTCGGAACAATTAGGAAACACAGTAGAGTAGAAGAGTGCTCTTTTCTCAAAAGCAGAGTGTGTTTCTTCTAAGGCGAGCTAGCGTTTGTTTCCCAGTCAGAAATGGAGTTGAATGCCATGCAGTTTCTGGTCCTACTAGCAAGAGTTGTTTTCTGTTAAGAAGAGTCACTATTGAGCTCCCATTGCCATACACATTGCACATAGCACTCGCGTCTGTTCTCAGCAAGTACAGTGTATTGGACTGAAGAGGAGCTACTGTTCTTGTCAGTTTCCTAAGCAGAGTTGAACTAGATATGGCCCCTGTGTGTGGGAACCACAGTTCTTTTGTTCTGAGCAAACTCACTGTTCGGACCCCATAGAAAACACAATAGAGTAGAAGAGTGCTCTTTTCTCAAAAGCAGATTGTGTTTCTAGTAAGACGAGCTAGTGTTTGTTTCACAGTCCTAAATGGAGTTGAATCACATGCAGTTTCGGGTCCTAAGAGCAAGAGTTGTTTTCTGGTAAGAAGATTCACTATTGCGCTCCCATTGTCATACACAGGGCAAATATCACTGGCGTCTGTTCCCAGCAAGTACAGTGTATTGGACTGAAGAGGATCTACTGTTCTTGTCAGTTACCTAAGCAGAATTGAAATAGATATGGCCCGTGTGTTTAGTCAGGACAGTTCTTTTGTTCTGAGCAAGCTCACTGTTCTGGCCCTATAGGAAACACAGGAAAGTAGAAGAGTGCTCTTTTCTCAAAAGCAGAGTGTGTTTCTTGTAAGGCTAGCTAGCATTTGTTTCCCAGTCCTAAATGGAATTGAATCACATGCAGTTTCTGGTGCTACAAGCAAGAGCTGTTTTCTGGTAAGAAGAGTCACTATTGTGCTCCCATTGTCATATACAGGGCAAATAAAACTGGCGTCTGTTTCCAGCAAGTACAGTGTATTGGACTGAAGAGGATCTACTGTTCTTGTCAGTTTTATAAGCAGAATTCAACTAGATATGGCCCGTGTGTGTAGGAAGCACAGTTCTTTTGTTCTGAGCAAGATCACTGTTCGGACCCCATAGGAAACACAGTAGAGTAGAAGAGTGCTCTTTTCTCAAAAGCAGAGTGTGTTTCTTGTAAAGCGAGCTAGTGTTTTTTTCCCAGTTTTAAATGGAGTTGAATCACATGTAGTTTCGGGTCCTACGAGCAAGAGTTTTTTCTGGTAAGAGGAGTCACTATTGCGCTCCCATTGTCATACACAGGGCAAATAGCAATGGCGTCTGTTCCCAGCATGTACAGTGTATTGGATTGAAGAGGATCTACTGTTCTTGTCAGGTTCCTAAGCAGAGTTGAACCTGATATGATCCGTGTGTAGGAAGCACCGTTCAGTTGTTCTGAGCAAGCTCACTGTTCTGGCCCTATAGGAAACACAGTAGAGTAGAAGAGTGCTCTTTTCTCAAAAGCAGAGTGTGTTTCTTGTAAGGCGAGCTAGCGTTTGTTTCTCAGTCCTAAATGGAGTTGAATCACATGCAGTTTTTGGTCCTATGAGCAAGAGTTGTTTTCTGGTAAGGAAAGTCACTATTGCACTCCCATTGCCAAACACAGTGCAAATAGCACTCGCGTCTGTTCCCAGCAAGTACAGTGTATTGGACTGAAGAGGATCTACTGTTCTTGTCAGGTTCCTAAGCAGAGTTGAACTAGATATGGCCCGTGTGTATAGGAAGCACAGTTCTTTTGTTCTGAGCAAGCTCCCTGTTCTGGCCCTATAGGAAACACAGTAGAGTAGAAGAGTGCTCTTTTCTCTAAAGCAGAGTGTATTTCTTTTAAGTCGAGCTAGCATTTGTTTCCCAGTCCAAATTGAGTTGAAATACACATGCAGGTTCTGGTCCTACGAGCAAGAATTGTTTTCTGGTAAGAAGAGTCACTATTGCGCTCCCTTTGCCATACACAGTGCAAATAGCACTCGTGTCTGTTCCCAGCAAGTACAGTGTATTGGACTGAAGAGGAGCTACGGTTCTTGTCAGTTTCCTATGCAGAGTTGAACTAAAAAAGGCCCGTGTGTGTAGGAAGCAGAGTTCTTTTGTTCTGAGCAAGCTCACTGTTCGGACCTCATGGAAAACACAGTACAGTAGATGAGTGCTCTTTTCTCAAAAGCAGAGTATGTTTCTTGTACGGCGAGCTAGCGTTTGTTTCCCAGTCCTAAATGCAGTTGAATCACATGCAGTTTCTGGTCCTACGAGCAAGAGTTGTTTTCTGGTAAGAAGAGTCACTATTGTGCTCCCATTGTCACACACAGGGCAAATAGCACTGGCGTCTGTTGCCAGCATGTACATGTATTGGACTGAAGTGGATCTATTGATCTTGTCAGTTTCCTAAGCATAATTGAACTAGATAGGGCCCGTGTGTGTAGGCAGCACAGTTCTTTTGTTCTGAGCAAGCTCACTGATCTGGCCATATAGGAAACACAGTAGAGTAGATGAGTGCTCTTTTCTCAGAAGCAGAGTGTGTTTCTTGTAAGGCGAGCTAGCGATTGTTTCCCAGTCCTAAATAGAGTTGAATCACATGCAGTTTTTGGTCCTACCAGCAAGAGTTGTTTTCTGGTAAGAAGAGTAACTATTGTGCTCCCAATTCCATACACAGTGCAAATAGCACTCGCGTCTGTTCCCAGCAAGTACAGTGTATTGGACTGAGGAGGAGCTACTGTTCTTGTCAGTTTCCTAAGCAGAGTTGAACTAGATATGTCCGTGTGTGTAGGAAGCCCAGTTCTTTTGTTCTGAGCAAGCTCACTGTTTGGACCCCATAGGAAACACAGTAGAATAGAAGAGTGCTCTTTTCTCAAAAGCAGAGTGTGTTTCTTGTAAGGCGAGCTAGCGTTTATTTCCCAGTTCTAAATGGAGTTGAATCACATGCAGTTTTCGGTCCTATGAGCAAGAGTTGTTTTCTGGTATGGACAGTCACTATTGCGCTCCCATTGCCATACACAGTGCAAATAGCACTCGCGTCTGTTCACAGCGAGTACAGTGTATTGGACTGAGGAGGATCTACTGTTCTTGTCAGGTTCCTAAGCAGAGTTGAACTAGATATGGTCCCTGTGTGTAGGAAGCCCAGTTCTTTTGTTCTGAGCAAGCTCACTGTTCTGGCCCTATAGGAAACACAGTAGAGTAGAAGAGTGCTCTTTTCTCAAAAGCAGAGTATGTTCCTTGTAAGGCGAGCTAGCGTTGGTTTCCCAATCAAAAATGGAGTTGAATCACATGCAGTTTTTGGTCCTATGAGCAAGAGTTGTTTTCTGGTAAGGAAAGACACTATTGCACTCCCATTGCCAAACACAGTGCAAATAGCACTCGCGTCTGTTCCCCCCAAGTACAGTGTATTGGACTGAAGAGGAGCTACTGTTCTTGTCAGTTTCCTAAGCAGAGTTGAATTAGATATGGCCCATGTGTGTAGGAAGCACAGTTCTTTTGTTCTGAGCAAGCTCACTGTTCAGACCCCATAGGAAACACAGTAGAGTAGAAGAGTGCTCTTTTCTCAAAAGCAGAGTGTGTTTCTTGTAAGGAAAGCTAGTGTTTGTTTCCCAGACAGAAATGGAGTTGAATCCCATACCGTTTCGGGCCTACGAGCAAGAGTTGTTTTCTGATAAGAAGAGTCACTATTGTGCTCCCATTGCCATACACAGTGCAAATAGCACACACGACAGTTCCCAGCAAGTACAGTGTATTGGACTGAAGAGGAGCTACTGTTCTTGTCAGTTTCCTAAGCAGAATTGAACTAGATATGGCCGTGTGTGTAGGAAGCACTGTTCTTTTGTTCTGAGCAAGCTCACTGTTGGACCCCATAGGAAACACAGTAGAGTAGAAGAGTGCTCTTTTCTCAAAAGCAGAGTATGTTTCTTGTAAGGCGAGCTAGCGTTTATTTCCCAGTTCTAAATGGAGTTGAATCACATGCAGTTTTCGGTCCTATGAGCAAGAGTTGTTTTCTGGTAAGGACAGTCACTATTGCGCTCCCATTGTCATACACAGTGCAAATAGCACTCGCGTCTGTTCACAACGAGTACAGTGTATTGGACTGAGGAGGATCTACTGTTCTTGTCAGGTTCCTAAGCAGAGTTGAACTAGATATGGTCCGTATGTGTAGGAAGCCCAGTTCTTTTGTTCTGAGCAAGCTCACTGTTCTGGCCCTATAGGAAACACAGTAGAGTAGAAGAGTGCTCTTTTCTCAAAAGCAGAGTGTGTTTCTTGTAAGGCGAGCTAGCGATGGTTTCCCAGTCAGAAATGGAGTTGAATCACATGCAGTTTCTGGTCCTAGGAGCAAGAGTTGTTTTCTTGTAAGAAGAGTCACTATTGTGCTCCCATTGTCACACACAGGGCAAATAGCACTGGCGTCTCTTGCCAGCATGTACAGTGTATTGGACTGTAGTGGATCTATTGATCTTGTCAGTTTCCTAAGCATAATTGAACTAGATAGGGCCCGTGTGTGTAGGCAGAACAGTTCTTTTGTTCAGAGCAAGCTCACTGATCTGGCCATATAGGAAACACAGTAGAGTAGATCAGTGCTCTTTTCTCAGAAGCAGAGTGTGTTTCTTGTAAGGCGAGCTAGAGATTGTTTCCCAGTCCTAAATAGAGTTGAATCACATGCAGTTTTTGGTCCTACCAGCAAGAGTTGTTTTCTGGTAAGAAGAGTAACTATTGTGCTCCCAATTCCATACACAGTGCAAATAGCACTCGCGTCTGTTCCCAGCAAGTACAGTGTATTGGACTGAGGAGGAGCTACTGTTCTTGTCAGTTTCCTAAGCAGAGTTGAACTAGATATGTCCGTGTGTGTAGGAAGCACAGTTCTTTTGTTGTGAGCAAGCTCACTGTTCGGACACCATAGGAAACACAGTAGAGTAGAAGAGTGCTCTTTTTTCAAATGCAGAGTGTGTTTCTTTTAAGGCAATCTAGCCTTTGTTTTCCAGTCCTAAATGGAGTTGAAATACACATGCAGTTTCTGGTCCTAGGAGCAAGAGTTGTTTTCTGGTAAGAAGAGTCACTATTCCGCTCCCGTTGCCATACACAGTACAAATAGCACTGGCGGCTGTTTCCAGCATATACAGTTTATTGGACTGAAGAGGATCTACTGTTCTTTACAGGTTAATAAACAGAGTTTAACTAGATATGGTCCGTGTGTGTAAAAAGCACAGTTCTTTTGTTCTGAGCAAGCTCACTGTTCGGACCCCATAGAAAACACAGTAGAGTAGAAGAGTGCTCTTTTCTCAAAAGCAGAGTAAGTTTCTTGTAAGGTGAGCTAGCGTTTGTTTCCCAGTCCTAAATGGAGTTGAATCACATGCAGTTTCGGGTCCTACGAGCAAGAGTTGTTTTCTGGTAAGAAGAGTCACTATTGTGCTCCCATTGTCACACACAGGGCAAATAGCACTGGCGTCTGTTGCCAGCATGTACATGTATTGGACTGAAGTGGATCTATTGATCTTGTCAGTTTCCTAAGCATAATTGAACTAGATAGGGCCCTTGTGTGTAGGCTGCACAGTTCTTTTGTTCTGAGCAAGCTCACTGATCTGGCCATATAGGAAACACAGTAGAGTAGATGAGTGCTCTTTTCTCAGAAGCAGAGTGTGTTTCTTGTAAGGCGAGCTAGCGATTGTTTCCCAGTCCTAAATAGAGTTGAATCACATGCAGTTTTTGGTCCTACCAGCAAGAGTTGTTTTCTGGTAAGAAGAGTAACTATTGCGCTCCCAATTCCATACACAGTGCAAATAGCACTCGCGTCTGTTCCCAGCAAGTACAGTGTATTGGACTGAGGAGGAGCTACTGTTCTTGTCAGTTTCCTAAGCAGAGTTGAACTAGATATGTCCGTGTGTGTAGGAAGCCCAGTTCTTTTGTTCTGAGCAAGCTCACTGTTTGGACCCCATAGGAAACACAGTAGAATAGAAGAGTGCTGTTTTCTCAAAAGCAGAGTGTGTTTCTTGTAAGGCGAGCTAGCGTTTATTTCCCAGTTCTAAATGGAGTTGAATCACATGCAGTTTTCGGTCCTATGAGCAAGAGTTGTTTTCTGGTAAGGACAGTCACTATTGTGCTCCCATTGCCATACACAGTGCAAATAGCACTCGCGTCTGTTCACAGCGAGTACAGTGTATTGGACTGAGGAGGATCTACTGTTCTTGTCAGGTTCCTAAGCAGAGTTGAACTAGATATGGTCCCTGTGTGTAGGAAGCCCAGTTCTTTTGTTCTGAGCAAGCTCACTGTTCTGGCCCTATAGGAAACACAGTAGAGTAGAAGAGTGCTCTTTTCTCAAAAGCAGAGTGTGTTTCTTGTAAGGCGAGCTAGCGTTGGTTTCCCAATCAAAAATGGAGTTGAATCACATGCAGTTTTTGGTCCTATGAGCAAGAGTTGTTTTCTGGTAAGGAAAGACACTATTGCACTCCCATTGCCAAACACAGTGCAAATAGCACTCGCGTCTGTTCCCAGCAAGTACAGTGTATTGGACTGAAGAGGAGCTACTGTTCTTGTCAGTTTCCTAAGCAGAGTTGAATTAGATATGGCCCATGTGTGTTGGAAGCACAGTTCTTTTGTTCTGAGCAAGCTCACTGTTCAGACCCCATAGGAAACACAGTAGAGTAGAAGAGTGCTCTTTTCTCAAAAGCAGAGTGTGTTTCTTGTAAGGAAAGCTAGTGTTTGTTTCCCAGACAGAAATGGAGTTGAATCCCATACCGTTTCGGGCCTACGAGCAAGAGTTGTTTTCTGATAAGAAGAGTCACTATTGCGCTCCCATTGCCATACACAGTGCAAATAGCACACACGACAGTTCCCAGCAAGTACAGTGTATTGGACTGAAGAGGAGCTACTGTTCTTGTCAGTTTCCTAAGCAGAATTGAACTAGATATGGCCGTGTGTGTAGGAAGCACTGTTCTTTTGTTCTGAGCAAGCTCACTGTTGGACCCCATAGGAAACACAGTAGAGTAGAAGAGTGCTCTTTTCTCAAAAGCAGAGTGTGTTTCTTGTAAGGCGAGCTAGCGTTTATTTCCCAGTTCTAAATGGAGTTGAATCACATGCAGTTTTCGGTCCTATGAGCAAGAGTTATTTTCTGGTAAGGACAGTCACTATTGCGCTCCCATTGCCATACACAGTGCAAATAGCACTCGCGTCTGTTCACAGCGAGTACAGTGTATTGGACTGAGGAGGATCTACTGTTCTTGTCAGATTCCTAAGCAGAGTTGAACTAGATATGGTCCGTGTGTGTAGGAAGCCCAGTTCTTTTGTTCTGAGCAAGCTCACTGTTCTGGCCCTATAGGAAACACAGTAGAGTAGAAGAGTGCTCTTTTCTCAAAAGCAGAGTGTGTTTCTTGTAAGGCGAGCTAGCGTTGGTTTCCCAGTCAGAAATGGAGTTGAATCACATGCAGTTTGTGGTCCTATGAGCAAGAGTTGTTTTCTTGTAAGAAGAGTCACTATTGTGCTCCCATTTTCACACACAGGGCAAATAGCACTGGCGTCTGTTGCCAGCATGTACAGTGTATTGGACTGTAGTGGATCTATTGATCTTGTCAGTTTCCTAAGCATAATTGAACTAGATAGGGCCCGTGTGTGTAGGCAGAACAGTTCTTTTGTTCAGAGCAAGCTCACTGATCTGGCCATATAGGAAACACAGTAGAGTAGATGAGTGCTCTTTTCTCAGAAGCAGAGTGTGTTTCTTGTAAGGCGAGCTAGCGATTGTTTCCCAGTCCTAAATAGAGTTGAATCACATGCAGTTTTTGGTCCTACCAGCAAGAGTTGTTTTCTGGTAAGAAGAGTAACTATTGAGCTCCCAATTCCATACACAGTGCAAATAGCACTCGCATCTGTTCCCAGCAAGTACAGTGTATTGGACTGAGGAGGAGCTACTGTTCTTGTCAGTTTCCTAAGCAGAGTTGAACTAGATATGTCCGTGTGTGTAGGAAGCACAGTTCTTTTGTTGTGAGCAAGCTCACTGTTCGGACACCATAGGAAACACAGTAGAGTAGAAGAGTGCTCTTTTTTCAAATGCAGAGTGTGTTTCTTTTAAGGCAATCTAGCCTTTGTTTTCCAGTCCTAAATGGAGTTGAAATACACATGCAGTTTCTGGTCCTAGGAGCAAGAGTTGTTTTCTGGTAAGAAGAGTCACTATTCCGCTCCCGTTGCCATACACAGTACAAATAGCACTGGCGGCTGTTTCCAGCATATACAGTTTATTGGACTGAAGAGGATCTACTGTTCTTTTCAGGTTAATAAGCAGAGTTTAACTAGATATGGTCCGTGTGTGTAAAAAGCACAGTTCTTTTGTTCTGAGCAAGCTCACTGTTCGGACCCCATAGAAAACACAGTAGAGTAGAAGAGGGCTCTTTTCTCAAAAGCAGAGTAAGTTTCTTGTAAGTTGAGCTAGCGTTTGTTTCCCAGTCCTAAATGGAGTTGAATCACATGCAGTTTCGGGTCCTACGAGCAAGAGTTTTTTCTGGTAAGAGGAGTCACTATTGCGCTCCCATTGTCATACACAGGGCAAATAGAAATGGCGTCTGTTCCCAGCATGTACAGTGTATTTTAGTGAAGAGGATCTACTGTTCTTGTCAGGTTCCTAAGCAGAGTTGAACTAGATATGGTCCGTGTGTAGGAAGCACCGTTCAGTTGTTCTGAGCAAGCTCACTGTTCTGGCCCTATAGGAAACACAGTAGAGTAGAAGAGTGCGCTTTTCTCAAAAGCAGAGTGTGTTTCTTGTAAGGCGAGCTAGCGTTTGTTTCTCAGTCCTAAATGGAGTTGAATCACATGCAGTTTTTGGTCCTATGAGCAAGAGTTGTTTTCTGGTAAGGAAAGTCACTATTGCATTCCCATTGCCAAACACAGTGCAAATAGCACTCGCGTCTGTTCCCAGCAAGTACAGTGTATTGGACTGAAGAGGAGCTACTGTTCTTGTCAGTTTCCTAAGCAGAGTTGAATTAGATATGGCCCATGTGTGTAGGAAGCACAGTTCTTTTGTTCTGAGCAAGCTCACTGTTCAGACCCCATAGGAAACACAGTAGAGTAGAAGAGTGCTCTTTTCTCAAAAGCAGAGTGTGTTTCTTGTAAGGAAAGCTAGTGTTTGTTTCCCAGACAGAAATGGAGTTGAATCCCATACAGTTTCGGGCCTACGAGCAAGAGTTGTTTTCTGATAAGAAGAGTCACTATTGCGCTCCCATTGCCATACACAGTGCAAATAGCACACGCGACAGATCCCAGCAAGTACAGTGTATTGGACTGAAGAGGAGCTACTGTTGTTCTCAGTTTCCTAAGCAGAATTGAACTAGATATGGCCGTGTGTGTAGGAAGCACAGTTCTTTTGTTCTGAGCAAGCTCACTGTTTGGACCCCATAGGAAACACAGTAGAGTAGAAGAGTGCTCTTTTCTCAAAAGCAGAGTGTGTTTCTTGTAAGGCGAGTTAGCGTTTATTTCCCAGTTCTAAATGGAGTTGAATCACATGCAGTTTTCGGTCCTATGAGCAAGAGTTGTTTTCTGGTAAGGACAGTCACTATTGCGCTCCCATTGCCATACACAGTGCAAATAGCACTCGCGTCTGTTCACAGCGAGTACAGTGTATTGGACTGTGGAGGATCTACTGTTCTTGTCAGGTTCCTAAGCAGAGTTGAACTAGATATGGTCCGTGTGTGTAGGAAGCCCAGTTCTTTTGTTCTGAGCAAGCTCACTGATCTGGCCATATAGGAAACACAGTAGAGTAGATGAGTGCTCTTTTCTCAGAAGCAGAGTGTGTTTCTTGTAAGGCGAGCTAGCGATTGTTTCCCAGTCCTAAATAGAGTTGAATCACATGCAGTTTTCGGTCCTACCAGCAAGAGTTGTTTTCTGGTAAGAAGAGTAACTATTGTGCTCCCAATTCCATACACAGTGCAAATAGCACTCGCGTCTGTTCCCAGCAAGTACAGTGTATTGGACTGAGGAGGAGCTACTGTTCTTGTCAGTTTCCTAAGCAGAGTTGAACTAGATATGTCCGTGTGTGTAGGAAGCACAGTTCTTTTGTTGTGAGCAAGCTCACTGTTCGGACACCATAGGAAACACAGTAGAGTAGAAGAGTGCTCTTTTCTCAAAAGCAGAGTGTGTTTCTTGTAAGGCGAGCTAGCGTTGGTTTCCCAGTCAGAAATGGAGTTGAATCACATGCAGTTTGTGGTCCTATGAGCAAGAGTTGTTTTCTTGTAAGAAGAGTCACTATTGTGCTCCCATTGTCATACACAGGGCAAATAGCACTGGCGTCTGTTCCCAGCAAGTACAGTGTATTGGACTGAAGAGGATCTACTGTTCTTGTCAGTTTCCTAAGCAGAGTTGAACTAGATATTGCCCGTGTGTGTAGGAAGCACAGTTCTTTTGTTCTGAGCAAGCTCACTGTTCTGGCCCTATAGGAAACACTGTAGAGTAGAAGAGCGCTCTTTTCTCAAAAGCAGAGTGTGTTTCTTGTAAGGCAAGCTAGTGTTTGTTTCCCAGTCAGAAATGGAGTTGAATTCCATGCAGTTTCTGGTCCTAGGAGCAAGAGTTTTTTTCTGGTAAGGAAAGTCACTATTGCGCTTCCTTTGCCATACACTGTGCAAATACCACACGCGTCTGCCTCCAGCAAGTACCGTGTATTGGACTGAAGAGGATCTACTGTTCTTGTCAGTTTTATAAGCAGAATTCAACTAGATATGGCCCGTGTGTGTAGGAAGCACAGTTCTTTTGTTCTGAGCAAGATCACTGTTCGGACCCCATAGGAAACACAGTAGAGTAGAAGAGTGCTCTTTTCTCAAAAGCAGAGTGTGTTTCTTGTAAAGCGAGCTAGTGTTTTTTTCCCAGTCCTAAATGGAGTTGAATCACATGTAGTTTCGGGTCCTACGAGCAAGAGTTTTTTCTGGTAAGAGGAGTCACTATTGCGCTCCCATTGTCATACACAGGGCAAATAGCAATGGCGTCTGTTCCCAGCATGTACAGTGTATTGGATTGAAGAGGATCTACTGTTCTTGTCAGGTTCCTAAGCAGAGTTGAACCTGATATGATGCGTGTGTAGGAAGCACCGTTCAGTTGTTCTGAGCAAGCTCACTGTTCTGGCCCTATAGGAAACACAGTAGAGTAGAAGAGTGCTCTTTTCTCAAAAGCAGAGTGTGTTTCTTGTAAGGCGAGCTAGTGTTTGTTTCCCAGTCAGAAATGGAGTAGAATGCCATGCAGTTTCTGGTACTACTAGCAAGAGTTGTTTTCTGTTAAGACGAGTCACTATTGAGCTCCCATTGCCATACACAGTGCACATAGCACTCGCGTCTGTTCTCAGCAAGTACAGTGTATTGGACTGAAGAGGAGCTACTGTTCTTGTCAGTTTCCTAAGCAGAGTTGAACTAGATATGGCCCGTGTGTGTAGGAAGCAAAGTTCTTTTGTTCTGAGCTAGTTCACTGTTCGGATCTCTTAGGAAAAACAGTAGAGTAGAAGAGTACTCTTTTCTCAAAAGCAAAGTGTGTTTCTTGTAAGTCGAGCAAGGGTTTGTTTCCCAGACCTAAATGGAGTTGAATCCCATGCAGTTTCTAGTCCTACGAGCAAGAGTTGTTTTCTGGCAAAAGAGTCACTATTGAGCTCCGATTGCCATACACAGTGCAAATAGCACTCGCGTCTGTTCCCAGCAAGTACAGTGTTGGACTGAAGAGGAGCTACTGTTCTTGTCAGTTTCCTAAGCAGAGTTGAACTAGATATGGCCCCTGTGTGTGGGAACCACAGTTCTTTTGTTCTGAGCAAGTTCACTGTTCGGACCCCATAGAAAACACAATAGAGTAGAAGAGTGCTCTTTTCTCAAAAGCAGATTGTGTTTCTTGTAAGGCGAGCTAGCGTTTGTTTCACAGTCATAAATGGAGTTGAATCACATGCAGTTTCGGGTCCTAAGAGCAAGAGTTGTTTTCTGGTAAGAAGTTTCACTATTGCGCTCCCATTGTCATACACAGGGCAAATATCACTGGCGTCTGTTCCCAGCAAGTACAGTGTATTGGACTGAAGAGGATCTACTGTTCTTGTCAGTTACCTAAGCAGAATTGAAATAGATATGGCCCGTGTGTGCAGTCAGGACAGTTCTTTTGTTCTGAGCAAGCTCACTGTTCTGGCCCTATAGGAAACACAGGAAAGTAGAAGAGTGCTCTTTTCTCAAAAGCAGAGTGTGTTTCTTGTAAGGCTAGCTAGCATTTGTTTCCCAGTCCTAAATGGAATTGAATCACATGCAGTTTCTGGTGCTACAAGCAAGAGCTGTTTTCTGGTAAGAAGAGTCACTATTGTGCTCCCATTGTCATATACAGGGCAAATAAAACTGGCGTCTGTTCCCAGCAAGTACAGTGTATTGGACTGAAGAGGATCTACTCTTCTTGTCAGTTTCCTACGCAGAATTCAACTAGATATGGCCCGTGTGTGTAGGAAGCACAGTTCTTTTGTTCTGAGCAAGATCACTGTTCGGACCCCATAGGAAACACAGTAGAGTAGAAGAGTGCTCTTTTCTCAAAAGCAGAGTGTGTTTCTTGTAAGGAGAGCTAGCATTTGTTTCCCAGTCCTAAATGGAGTTGAATCACATGCAGTTTTTGGTCCTACGAGCAAGAGTTGTTTTCTGGTAAGAAGAGTCACTATTGTGCTCCCATTGCCATACACAGTGCAAATAGCACTCGCGTCTGTTCACAGCGAGTACAGTGTATTGGACTGACCAAGCGCTCTTTTCTTGTCAGTTTCCTAAGCAGAGTTGTTCTAGATATGGCCCGTGTGTGTAGGAAGCACAGTTCTTTTGTTCTGAGCAAGCTCACTGTTCGGACCCCATAGTAAACACTGTAGAGTAGAAGAGTGCTCTTTTCTCAAAAGCAGAGTGTGTTTCTTGTAAGGCGAGCTAGTGTTTGTTTCCCAGTCAGAAATGGAGTTGAATCCCATGCAGTTTCTGGTCCTACAAGCAAGAGATTTTTTCTGGTAAGGAAAGTCACTATTGCGCTTCCATTGCCATACACTGTGCAAATACCACACGCGTCTGCTTCCAGCAAGTAACGTGTATTGGACTGAAGAGGATCTACTGTTCTTGTCAGTTTCCTAAGCAGAGTTGAACCAAATATGGACCGTGTGTGTACAAAGCACAGTTCTTTTGTTCTGAGCAAGCTCACTGTTCGGAACAATTAGGAAACACAGTAGAGTAGAAGAGTGCTCTTTTCTCAAAAGCAGAGTGTGTTTCTTGTAAGGCGAGCTAGTGTTTGTTTCCCAGTCAGAAATGGAGTTGAATGCCATGCAGTTTCTGGTCCTAGGAGCAAGAGTTGTTTTCTGGTAAGAAGAGTCACTATTGTGCTCCCATTTTCATGCACAGGGCAAATTGCAATGGTGTCTGTTCCCAGCATGTACAGTGTATTGGACTGAGGAGGATCTACTGTTCTTGTCAGGTTCCTAAGCAGAGTTGAACTAGATACCGTCCGTGTGTGTAGGAAGCACAGTTTTTTTGTTGTGAGCAAGCTCACTGTTCTGGCCCTATAGGAAACACAGTAGAGTAGAAGAGTGCTCTTTTCTCAAAAGCAGAGTGTTTTTCTTGTAATGCGAGCTAGCGTTTGTTTCCCAGTAAGAAATGGAGTTGAATCACATGCAGTTTGTGGTCCTATGAGCAAGAGTTGTTTTCTTGTAAGAAGAGTCACTATTGTGCTCCCATTGTCATACACAGGGCAAATAGCACTGACGTCTGTTTCCAGCAAGTACAGTGTATTGGACTGAAGAGGATCTACTGTTCTTGTCAGTTTCCTAAGCAGAGTTGAACTAGATATTGCCCGTGTGTGTAGGAAGCACAGTTCTTTTGTTCGGAGCAAGCTCACTGTTCTGGCCCTATAGGAAACACTGTAGAGTAGAAGAGCGCTCTTTTCTCAAAAGCAGAGTGTGTTTCTTGTAAGGCAAGCTAGTGTTTGTTTCCCAGTCAGAAATGGAGTTAAATCCCATGCAGTTTCTGGTCCTACGAGCAAGAGTTTTTTTCTGGTAAGGAAAGTCACTATTGTGCTTCCATTGCCATACACTGTGCAAATACCACACGCGTCTGCTTCCAGCAAGTACCGTGTATTGGACTGAAGAGGATCTACTGTTCTTGTCAGTTTCCTAAGCAGAGTTGCACTAGATATGGCCCGTGTGTGTACAAAGCACAGTTCTTTTGTTCTGAGCAAGCACACTGTTCGGACCCCATAAAAAATACAGTAGAGTAGATGAGTGCTCTTTTCTCAAAAGCAGAGTATGTTTCTTGTAAGGCAAGCTAGCATTTGTTTCCCAGTCATAAATGGAGTTGAATCACATGCAGTTTCTGCTCCTAAGAGCAAGAGTTGTTTTCTGGTAAGGAAAGTCACTATTATGCTCCCATTGCCATACACAGTGCAAATAGCACTCGCGTCTGTTCCCAGCAAGTACAGTGTATTGGACTGAAGAGGAGCTACTGTTCTTGTCAGTTTCCTAAGCAGAGTTGAACTAGATAAGGCCCGTGTGTGTGGGAACCACAGTTCTTTTGTTCTGAGCAAGCTCACTGTTCGGACCCCATAGAAAACACAATAGAGTAGAAGAGTGCTCTTTTCTCAAAAGCAGAGTGTGTTTCTTGTAAGGCGAGCTAGTGTTTGTTTCACAGTCCTAAATGGAGTTGAATCACATGCAGTTTCGGGTCCTAAGAGCAAGAGTTGTTTTCTGTTAAGAAGATTCACTATTGCGCTCCCATTGTCATACACAGGGCAAATATCACTGGCGTCTGTTCCCAGCAAGTACAGTGTATTGGACTGAAGAGGATCTACTGTTCTTTTCAGTTACCTAAGCAGAGTTGAAATAGATATGGCCCGTGTGTGTAGTCGGCACCGTTCTTTTGTTATGAGCAAGCTCACTGTTCTGGCCCTATAGGAAACACAGGAAAGTAGAAGAGTGCTCTTTTCTCAAAAGCAGAGTGTGTTTCTTGTAAGGCTAGCTAGCATTTGTTTCCCAATCCTAAATGGAATTGAATCACATGAAGTTTCTGGTCCTACAAGCAAGAGCTGTTTTCTGGTAAGAAGAGTCACTATTGTGCTCCCATTGTCATATACAGGGCAAATAACACTGGCGTCTGTTCCCAGCAAGTACAGTGTATTGGACTGAAGAGGATCTACTGTTCTTGTCAGTTTTCTACGCAGAATTCAACTAGATATGGCCCGTGTGTGTAGGAAGCACAGTTCTTTTGTTCTGAGCAAGCTCACTATACTGGCCATATAGGAAATACAGTAGAGTAGAAGAGTGCTCTTTTCTCAAAAGCAGAGTGTGTTTCTTGTAAGGCGAGCTAGCGTTTGTTTCTCAGTCATAAATGGAGTTGAATCACATGCAGTTTTTGTTTTTCTTTTTTTTTTTTTTTTTGGTTTTTTTTTTTTCAGACAGGGTTTCTCTGTGTAGCTTTGCGCCTCTCCTGGAACTCACTTGGTAGCCCAGGCTGGCCTCGAACTCACAGAGATCCACCTGGCTCTGCCTCCCGAGTGCTGGGATTAAAGGCTTGCACCACCACCGCCCGGCCACATGCAGTTTTTGGTCCTACGAGCAAGAGTTGCTTTCTGGTAAGGAAAGTCACTATTGCGTTCCCATTGACATACACAGGGCAAATAGCACTCGCGTCTGTTCCCAGCAAGTACAGTGTATTGGACTGAAGAGGATCTACTGTTCTTGTCAGTTTCCTAAGCAGAATTGAACTAGATATGGCCGTGTGTGTAGGAACCACAGTTCTTTTGTTCTGAGCAAGCTCACTGTTTGGACCCCATAGGAAACACAGTAGAGTAGAAGAGTGCTCTTTTCTCAAAAGCAGAGTGTGTTTCTCATAAGGCGAGCTAGTGTTTGTTTCCCAGTCAGAAATGGAGTTGAATCACATGCAGTTTTCGGTCTTATGAGCAAGAGCTGTTTTCTTGTAAGAAGAGTCACTATTGTGCTCCCATTGTCATACACAGGGCAAATAGCACTGGTGTCTGTTCCAAGCAAGTACAGTGTATTGGACTGAAGAGGATCTACTGTTCTTGTCAGTTTCTAAGCAGAATTGAAATAGATATGGCCTGTGTGTGTAGTCAGCACAGTTCATTGTTCTGAGCAAGCTCACTGTACTGGCCCTATAAAAAGCACAGTAGAGTAGAAGAGTGCTCTTTTCTCAAAAGCAGAGTGTGTTTCTTGTAAGGCGAGCTAGCATTTGTTTCCCAGTCCTAAATGGAGTTGAATCACATGCAGTTTTTGGTCCTACGAGCAAGAGTTGTTTTCTGGTAAGAAGAGTCACTATTGTGCTCCCATTGCCATACACAGTGCAAATAGCACTCGCGTCTGTTCACAGCGAGTACAGTGTATTGGACTGACCAAGCGCTCTTTTCTTGTCAGTTTCCTAAGCAGAGTTGTTCTAGATATGGCCCGTGTGTGTAGGAAGCACAGTTCTTTTGTTCTGAGCAAGCTCACTGTTCGGACCCCATAGTAAACACTGTAGAGTAGAAGAGTGCTCTTTTCTCAAAAGCAGAGTGTGTTTCTTGTAAGGAGAGCTAGTGTTTGTTTCCCAGTCAGAAATGGAGTTGAATCCCATGCAGTTTCTGGTCCTACAAGCAAGAGATTTTTTCTGGTAAGGAAAGTCACTATTGCGCTTCCATTGCCATACACTGTGCAAATACCACACGCGTCTGCTTCCAGCAAGTAACGTGTATTGGACTGAAGAGGATCTACTGTTCTTGTCAGTTTCCTAAGCAGAGTTGAACCAAAAATGGACCGTGTGTGTACAAAGCACAGTTCTTTTGTTCTGAGCAAGCTCACTGTTCGGAACAATTAGGAAACACAGTAGAGTAGAAGAGTGCTCTTTTCTCAAAAGCAGAGTGTGTTTCTTGTAAGGCGAGCTAGTGTTTGATTCCCAGTCAGAAATGGAGTTGAATGCCATGCAGTTTCTGGTCGTACGAGCAAGAATTTTTTTATGGTAAGAAGAGTCACTATTGTGCTCCCATTGTCATGCACAGGGCAAATAGCAATGGTGTCTGTTCCCAGCATGTACAGTGTATTGGACTGAGGAGGATCTACTGTTCTTGTCAGGTTCCTAAGCAGAGTTGAACTAGATATGGCCCATGTGTTTAGGAAGCACAGTTCTTTTGTTCTGAGCAAGCACACTGTTCGGACCCCATAAAAAATACAGTAGAGTAGAAGAGTGCTCTTTTCTCAAAAGCACAGTATGTTTCTTGTAAGGCAAGCTAGCGTTTGTTTCCCAGTCCTAAATG
This sequence comes from Peromyscus eremicus, assembly GCF_949786415.1. NCBI lineage: Eukaryota > Metazoa > Chordata > Mammalia > Rodentia > Cricetidae > Peromyscus > Peromyscus eremicus. The sequence goes on along the minus strand of NW_026734682.1, from coordinate 194,209 downwards.
GAGTTGAATCACATGCAGTTTCTGCTCTTTAGAGCAAGAGTTGTTTTCTGGTAAGGAAAGTCACTATTATGCTCCCATTGCCATACACAGTGCAAATAGCACTCGCGTCTGTTCCCAGCAAGTACAGTGTATTGGACTGAAGAGGAGCTACTGTTCTTGTCAGTTTCCTAAGCAGAGTTGAACTAGATATGGCCCGTGTGTGTGGGAACCACAGTTCATTTGTTCTGAGCAAGCTCACTGTTCGGACCCCATAGAAAACACAATAGAGTAGAAGAGTGCTCTTTTCTCAAAAGCAGATTGTGTTTCTTGTAAGGCGAGCTAGCGTTTGTATCCCAGTCCTAAATGGAGTTGAATCACATGCAGTTTCGTGTCCTAAGAGCAAGAGTTGTTTTCTGGTAAGAAGATTCACTATTGTGCTCCCATTGTCATATATAGGGCAAATATCACTGGCGTCTGTTCCCAGCAAGTACAGTGTATTGGACTGAAGAGGATCTACTGTACTTTTCAGTTACCTAAGCAGAATTGAAATAGATATGGCCCGTGTGTGTAGTCAGCACAGTTCTTTTGTTCTGAGCAAGCTCACTGTTCTGGCCCTATAGGAAACACAGGAAAGTAGAAGAGTGCTCTTTTCTCAAAAGCAGAGTGTGTTTCTCATAAGGCTAGCTAGCATTAGTTTCCCAGTCCTAAATGGAATTGAATCACATGCAGTTTCTGGTACTACAAGCAAGAGCTGTTTTCTGGTAAGAAGAGTCACTATTGTGCTCCCATTGTCATATACAGGGCAAATAACATTGGCGTCTGTTCCCAGCAAGTACAGTGTATTGGACTGAAGAGAATCTACTGTTCTTGTCAGTTTTCTAAGCAGAATTCAACTAGATATGGCCCGTGTGTGTAGGAAGCACAGTTCTTTTGTTCTGAGCAAGCTCAATGTACTGGCCATATAGGAAATACAGTAGAGTAGAAGAGTGCTCTTTTCTCAAAAGCAGAGTGTGTTTCTTGTAAGGCGAGCTAGCGTTTGTTTCTCAGTCCTAAATGGAGTTGAATCCCATGCAGTTTTTGGTCCTACGAGCAAGAGTTGTTTTCTTGTAAGGAAAGTCACTATAGCGCTCCCATTGCCATACACATTGCAAATAGCACTCGCGTCTGTTCCCAGCAAGTACAGTGTATTGAACTGAAGAGGATCTACTGTTCTTTTCAGTTTCCTAAGCAGAGTTGAATTAGATATGGCCCGTGTGTGTAGGAAGCACAGTTCCTTTGTTCTGAGCAAGCACACTGTTCAGACACCATTGGAAACACAGTAGAGTAGAAGAGTGCTCTTTTCTCAAAAGCAGAGTGTGTTTCTTGTAAGGAAATCTAGTGTTTGTTTCCCAGACAGAAATGGAGTTGAATCCCATGCAGTTTCTGGTCCTACGCGCAAGAGTTGTTTTCTGATAAGAAGAGTCACTATTGCGCTTCCATTGCCATACACAGTGCAAATAGCACACGCGTCTGTTCCCAGCAAGTACAGTGTATTGGACTGAAGAGGAGCTACTGTTCTTGTCAGTTTCCTAAGCAGAATTGAACTAGATATGGCAGTGTGTGTAGGAAGCACAGTTCTTTTGTTCTGAGCAAGCTCACTCTTTGGACCCCATAGGAAACACAGTAGAGTAGAAGAGTGCTCTTTTCTCAAAAGCAGAGTGTGTTTCTTGTAAGGCGAGCTAGCGTTTGTTTCCCAGTCAGAAATGGAGTTGAATCACATGCAGTTTTTGGTCCTATGAGCAAGAGTTGTTTTCTTGTAAGAAGAGTCACTATTGTGCTCCCATTGTCATACACAGGGCAAATAGCACTGGCGTCTGTTCCCAGCAAGTACACTGTATTGGACTGAAGAGGATCTACTGTTCTTGTCAGTTTCCTAAGCAGAATTGAAATAGATATGGCCTGTGTGTGTAGTCAGCACAGTTCATTGTTCTGAGCAAGCTCACTGTACTGGCCCTATAAAAAGCACAGTAGAGTAGAAGAGTGATCTTTTCTCAAAAGCAGAGTGTGTTTCTTGTAAGGCGAGCTAGCATGTTTCCCAGTCCTAAATGGAGTTGAATCACATGCAGTTTCTGTTCTTACGAGCAAGAGTTGTTTTCTGGTAAGAAGAGTCACTATTGCGCTCCTATTGACATACACAGAGCAAATAGCACACGATTCTGTTCCCAGAAAGTACAGTGTATTGGACTGAAGAGGATCTACTCTTCTTGTCAGTTTCCTAAGCAGAATTGAACTAGTTATGGCCGTGTGTGTACGAAGCCCAGTTCATTTGTTCTGATCAAGTACACTATTCTGGCGATATAGGAAACATGTAGAGTAGAAGAGTGCTCTTTTCTCAAAAGCAGAATGTGTTTCTTTTAAGGCGACCTAGCGTTTGTTTCCCAGTCCTAAATGGAGTTGAATCACATGCAGTTTCTGGTCTTACGAGCAAGAGTTGTTTTCTGGTAAGAAGAGTCACTATTGTGCTATCATTGCCATACAAAGTGCAAAAACCCTCGCGTCTGTTCCCAGCAAGTACAGTGTATTGGACAGAAGAAACTCTACTGTTCTTGTCAGTTTCCTAAGCAGAGTTGAACTAGATATGGCCCGTGTGTGGAGGAAGCACAGTTCTTTTGTTCTGAGCAAGCTCACTTTTCGGACCCCATGGGAAACACAGTAGAGTAGAAGTGTGCTCTTTTTTCAAAAGCAGAGTGTGTTTCTTGTAAGGCTAGCTAGTGTTTGTTTCCCAGTCAGAAACGGAGTTGAATCCCATGCAGTTTCTGGTCCTACAACCAAGAGTTGTTTTCTGGTAAGCAGAGCCACTACGGCGCTTCTATTGTCATACACAGGGCAAATAGCACTGGTGCCTGTTCCCAGCATGTACAGTGTATTGCACTGAAGAGGATCTACTGTTCTTGTCAGTTTCCTAAGCAGAATTGAACTAGATATGGCCATGTGTGCAGGAAGTACAATTCATTTGTTCTGAGCAAGCTCACTGTTCAGACACCACCTGAAACACAGTAGAGTAGAAGAGTGTTATTTTCTCAAAGCAGAGTGTGTTTCTTGTAAGTCGAGCTGGTGTTTTTTTCCCAGTCCTAAATGGAGTTGAATCACATGCAGTTTTTGGTCCTATGTGCAAGAGTTGTTTTCTGGTAAGAAGAGTCAATATTGTGCTCCCATTGTCATACACAGGGCAAAGAGCACTCGCGTCTGTTCCCAGCATGTACAGTATATTGGACTGAAGAGGATCTACTGTTCTTGTCAGTTTCCTAACCAGAATTGAACTAGATGTGGCCGTGTGTGTAGGAAGCTCAGTTCTTTTGTTCTGAGCAAGTTCACTGTTCTGGCGCTATAGGAAACATGTAGAGAAGAAGAGTGCTCTTTTCTCAAAAGCAGAGTGTGTTACTTGTAAGGCGAGCTAGCGTTTGTTTTCCAGTCCTAAATGGAGTTGAAAAACATGCAGTTTTGGGTCCTACCAGCAAGAGTTGTTTTCTGGTAAGGAAAGTCACTATTGTGTTCCCATGGCATTACACAGTGCAAATAACACTCGCGTCTCTTCCCAACAAGTACAGTGTATTGGACTGAAGAGGAGCTACTGTTCTTGTCAGTTTCCTAAGCAGAGTTGAACTAGATATGGCCCGTGTGTGTAGGAAGCACAGTTCTTTTGTTCTGAGCAAGCTTTCTGTTTTGGCCCTATAGGAAACACAGTAGAGAAAAGAGTGCTCTTTTCTCAAAAGCAGAGTGTGTTTCTTATAAGGCGAGCTAGCATGTTTCCCAGTCCTAAATGGAGTTGAATCACATGCAGTTTCTGTTCTTACGAGCAAGAGTTGTTTTCTGGTAAGAAGAGTCATTATTGCACTCCCATTGCCATACACAGAGCAAATAGCAAACAATTTTGTTTCCAGCAAGTACAGTGTATTGGACTGAAGAGGAGCTACTGTTCTTGTCTGTTTCCTAAGCAGAGTTGAACTAGATATGGCCGTGTGTGTAGGAAGCACAGTTCTTTTTTTCTGAAAAGCTCACTGTTCGGACTCCATAGGAAACACAGTAGAGTAGAAGAGTGCTCTTTTCTCAAAAGCAGAGTGTGTTTCTTGTAAGGCGAGCTAGTGTTTGTTTCCCAGTCCTAATTGGAGTTGAATCACATGCAGTTTTTGGTCCTAGGTGCAAGAGTTGTTTTTTGGTAAGAAGAGTCACTATTGTGCTCCCATTGTCATACACAGGGCAATTAGCACTGTCGTCTATTCCCAGCATGTACAGTGTATTGGACTGAAGAGGATCTACTCTTCTTGTCAGTTTCCTAAGCAGAATTGAACTAGTTATGGCCGTGTGTGTATGAAGCCCAGTTCTTTTGTTCTGATCAAGTACACTATTCTGGCGATATAGGAAATATGTAGAGTAGAAGAGTGCTCTTTTCTCAAAAGCATAGTGTGTTTCTTGTAAGGCGACCTAGCGTTTGTTTTCCAGTCCTAAATGGAGTTGAATAACATGCAGTTTTGGGTCCTACGAGTAAGAGTTGCTTTCTGGTAAGGAAAGTCACTATTGCGCTCCCATTGCATTACACAGTGCAAATAGAACTCGTGTCTGGTCCCAGCAAGTACAGTGTATTGGACTTAAGAGAAGCTACTGTTCTTGTCATTTTCCTAAGCAGAGTTGAACTAGATATGGCCCGTGTGTGTGAAGCACAGTTCTTTTGTTCTGAGCAAGCTCACTCTTCTGGCCCTATAGAAAACATAGTAGAGTAGAAGAGTGCTCTTTTCTCAAAAGCAGAGTCTGTTTCTTGTAAGGCGAGGTAGCGTTTGTTTCCCAGTCCTAAATGGAGTTGAATCACATGCAGTTTCTGGTCCTATGAGCAAGAGTTGTTTTCTGCTAAGAAGAGTCACTATTGCGCTCCCATTGCCATACACAGTGCAAATAGCACTGGCGCCTGTTCCCAGCAAGTACAGTGTATTGGACAGAAGAGGAGGAACTGTTCTTGTCAGTTTTCTAAGCGGAGTTGAACTAGACATGGCCCGTGTGTGTAGGAAGCACAGTTCTTTTGTTCTGAGCAAGCTCACTCTTCAGACAACATAGGAAACACAGTAGAGTAGAAGAGTGCTCTTTTCTCAAAAGCAGAGTGCGTTTCTTGTAAGGCGAGCTAGCGTTTGTGTCCCAGCCCTAAATGGAGTTGAATCACATGCAGTTTCTGGTCCTGTGAGCAAGAGTTGTTTTCTGGTAAGAAGAGTCACTATTGCACTCCCTTTGTCATACACAGGGCAAATAGCACTTGCGTCTGTTCCCAGCATGTACAGTGTATTGGCCTGAAGAGGATCTACTTTTCTTGTCAGTTTCCTAAGCAGATTGAACTAGATATGGCCCGTGTGTGTAGGAATCACAGTTCTTTTGTTCTGAGCAGCTCACTGTTCTGGCCCTGGAGTAAACACAGTAGAGTAGAAGAGTGCTCTTTTCTCAAAAGCAGAGTGTGTTTCTTGTAACGCGAGCTAGCGTTTGTGTCCCAGTCCTAAATGGAGTTTCATCACATGCAGTTTCTGGTCCTAGGAGCAAGAGTTGTTTTCTGGTAAGAAGAGTCACTATTGTGCTATCATTGCCATACACAGTGCAAATAGCACTCGCGTCTGTTCCGAGCAAGTACAGTGTATTGGACAGAAGAAAATCTACTGTTCTTGTCAGTTTCCTAAGCAGAGTTGAACTAGATATGGCCCATGTGTGTGAAGCACAGTTCTTTTGTTCTGAGCAAGCTCACTGTTCGGACCCCATGGGAAACACAGTAGAGTAGAAGAGTGCTCTTTTTTCAAAAGCAGAGTGTGTTTCTTGTAAGGCTAGCTAGTGTTTGTTTCCCAGTCAGATACGGCGTTGAATCCCATGCAGTTTCTGGTCCTACCACCAAGAGTTGTTTTCTGGTAAGAAGAGTCACTATTGCGCTCCCATTGCCATACACAGTGCAAATAGCACTCGCGTCTGCTCCCAGCATGTACATTGTATTGGACTGAAGAGGATCTACTGTTCTTGTCAGTTTCCTAAGCAGAGTTGAACTAGATATGGCCCATGTGTGTAGGAAGCATAGTTCTTTTTTTCTGAGCAAGCTCACTGTTCGGACAACACAGGAAACACAGTAGAGAAGAAGAGTGCTCTTTTATCAAAAGCAGAGTGTGTTTCTTGTAAGGTGACCTAGCGTTTGTTTCCCAGTCCTAAATGGAGTTGAATCACATGCAGTTTTTGGTCCTACGAGCAAGAGTTGTTTTCTGGTAAGGAAAGTCACTATTGTGCTCCCTTTGCCATACACAGTGCAAATAGCACTGTAGTCTGTTCCCAGCAAGTACAGTGTATTGGACTGAAGAGGAGCTACTATTCTTGTCAGTTTCCTAAGCACAGTTGAAGTAGATATGGCCCCTGTGTATAGGAAGCACAGTTCTTTTGTTCTGAGCAAGCTCTCTCTTCTGGCCCTATAGAAAACACAGTAGAGTACAAGAGTGCTCTTTTCTCAAAAGCAGAGTGTGTTTCTTGTAAGACGAGCTAGTTTTTGTTTCCCAGTCCTAAATGGAGTTGAATCACATGCAGTTTCTGGTCCTACGAGCAAGAGTTGTTTCCTGTAAGAAGAGTCACTATTGCACTTCCATTGGCATACACAGTGCAAATAGCACTCGCGCCTGTTCCCAGCAAGTACAGTGTATTGGACAGAAGAGGAGGTACTGTTCTTGTCAGTTTCCTAAGCGGAGTTGAACTAGATATGGCCCGTGTGTGTAGGAAGCACAGTTCTTTTGTTCTGAGCAAGCTCACTGTCGGACACCATAGGAAACACAGTAGAGTAGAACAGTGCTCTTTTCTCAAAAGCAGAGTGTGTTTCTTGTAAGGCGAGCTAGCGTTTGTGTCCCAGCCCTAAATGGAGTTGAATCACATGCAGTTTCTGTTCCTACGAGCAAGAGTTGTTTTCTGGTAAGAAGACTCACTATTGCACTCCCTTTGTCATACAAAGGGCAAATAGCACTTGTGTCTGTTCCCAGCATGTACAGTGTATTGGACTGAAGAGGATCTACTGTTCTTGTCAGTTTCCAAAGCAGAGTTAAACTAGATATGGCCCGTGTGTGTAGGAAGCACAGTTCTTTTGTTCTGAGGAAGCTCACTGTACTGGCCCTATAGGAAACACAGTAGAGTAGAAGAGTGCTCTTTTCTAAAAACCAGAGTGTGTTTCTTGTAAGGCAAGCTAGCGTTTTTTTCCCAGTCTTAAATGGAGTTGAATCCCATGCAGTTTCTGGTCCTACGAGCAAGAGTTGTTTTCTGGTAAGAAGAGTCACTATTTCGCTTCCATTGTCATACACAGTGCAAATAGCACTCGCTTCTCTTCCCAGCAAGTACAGTGTATTGGACAGAATAGGAGATACTGTTCTTGTTAGTTTCCTAAGCAGAGTTGAACTAGATATGGCCCGTGTGTGTAGGAAGCACAGTTCTTTTGTTCTGAGGAAGCTCACTGTTCTGGCTTTATAGGAAACACCGTAGAGTAGAAGAGTGCTCTTTTCTCAAAAGCAGAGTGTGTTTTTTGTAAGGTGAACTAGCGTTTGTTTCCCAGTCCTAAATGGAGTTGAATCCCATGCAGTTTCTGGTCCTACGAGCAAGAGTTGTTTTCTGGTAAGAAGAGTCACTATTGCGCTCCCATTGCCATACACAGTGCAAATAGCACTGGCGTCTGTTCCCAGCAAGTACAGTGTATTGGACTGAAGAGGAGCTACTGTTCTTGTCAGTTTCCTAAGCAGAGTTGAACTAGATATGGCCCATGTGTGTAGGAAGCACAGTTCGTTTGTTCTGAGCAAGCTCACTGTTCGGACCCCATAGGAAACACAGTAGAGTAGAAGAGTGCTCTTTTCTCAAAAGACGAGGGTGTTTCTTGTAAGGCGAGCTAGGGTTTATTTCCCAGTCCTTAATGGAGTTGAATCCCATGCAGTTTCTGGTCCTACGAGCAAGAGTTGTTTTCTGGTAAGAAGAATCACTATTACTTTCCCATTGTCATACACAGTGCAAACAGCACTGGCGTCTGTTCCCAGCAAGTACAGTGTATTGGACTGAAGAGGATCTACTGTTCTTGTCAGTTTCCTAAGCAGAATTGAACTAGATATGGCCCGTGTGTGAAGGAAGCACAGTTCTTTTGTTCTGAGCAAGCTCACTGTACTGGCAGTATAGGAAACACAGCAGAGTAGAAGAGTGCTCTTTTCTCAAAAGCAGAGTGTGTTTCTTGTAAGGCGAGCTAACGTTTGTTTCCCAGTCCTAAATGGAGTTGAATCACATGCAGTTTTTGGTCCTATGAGCAAGAGTTGTTTTCTGGTAAGGAAAGTCACTATTGCGCTCCCATTTCCATACAAAGTGCAAGTAGCACTCGCGTCTGTTCCCAGCAAGTACAGTGTATTGGACTGAAGAGGAGCTACTGTTCTCGTCAGTTCCTAAGCAGAGTTGAACTAGATATGGACCGTGTGTGTAGGAAGCACAGTTCTTTTGTTCTGAGCAAGCTCACTGTTCTGGCCCCATGGGAAACAGAGTAGAGTAGAAGAGTGCTCTTTTCTCAAAAGCAGAGTGTGTTTCTTGTAAGGCGAGGTAGTGTTTTTTTCCCAGTCCTAAATGGAGTTGAATCCCATGCAGTTTTTGGTCCTACGAGCAAGAGTTGTTTTCTGGTAAGAAGAGACACTATTGTGCTCCCATTGTCATGCACAGGGCAAATAGCACTGGCGTCTATTCCCAGCATGTAGAGTGTATTGGACTGAAGAGGATCTACTGTTCTTGTCAGTTTCCTAAGCAGAATTGAACTAGATATGGCCCGTGTGTGAAGGAAGCACAGTTCTTTTGTTCTGAGCAAGCTCACTATACTGGCCCTATAGGAAACACAGCAGAGTAGAAGAGTGCTCTTTTCTCAAAAGCAGAGTGTGTTTCTTGTAAGGTGAGCTAGCGTTTGTTTCCCAGTCATAAATGGAGTTGAATCACATGCAGTTTTTGGTCCTATGAGCAAGAGTTGTTTTCTGGTAAGGAAAGTCACTATTGCGCTCCCATTTCCATACAAAGTGCAAATAGCACTCGCGACTGTTCCCAGCAAGTACAGTGTATTGGACTGAAGGCGAGCTACTGTTCTCATCAGTTTCCTAAGCAGAGTTGAACTAGATATGGCTCATGTGTGTAGGAAGCACAGTTCTTTTGTTCTGAGCAAGCTCACTTTTCTGGCCCTATGGGAAACACAGTAGAGTAGAAGAGTGCTCTTTTCTCAAAAGCAGAGTGTGTTTGTTGTAAGGCGAGCTAGCGTTTTTTTCCCAGTCCTAAAAGGAGTTGAATCCCATGCCGTTTCTGGTCCTACGAGCAAGAGTTGTTTTCTGTTAAGAGTCACTATTGCGCTTCCATTGCCATACACAGTGCAAATAGCACTCGCTTCTCTTCCCAGCAAGTACAGTGTATTGGACAGAATAGGAGATACTGTTCTTGTCAGTTTCCTAAGCAGAGTTGAACTAGATATGGCCCGTGTGTGTAGGAAACACAGTTCTTTTGTTCTGAGGAAGCTCACTGTTCTGGCCTTATAGGAAACACCGTAGAGTAGAAGAGTGCTCTTTTCTCAAAAGCAGAGTGTTTTTCTTGTAAGGTGAACTAGCGTTTGTTTCCCAGTCCTAAATGGAGTTGAATCCCATGCAGCTTCTGGTCCTACGAGCAAGAGTTGTTTTCTGGTAAGAAGAGTCACTATTGCGCTCCCATTGCCATACATAGTGCAAATAGCACTGTCGTCTGTTCCCAGCAAGTACAGTGTATTGGACTGAAGAGGAGATACTCTTCTTGTCAGTTTCCTAAGCAGAGTTGAACTAGATATGGCCCATGTGTGTAGGAAGCACAGTTCTTTTGTTCTGAGCAAGCTCACTGTTCGGACACTATAGGAAACACAGTAGAGTAGAAGAGTGCTCTTTTCTCAAAAGCCGAGTGTGTTTCTTGTAAGGCAAGCTAGCGTTTGTTTCCCAGTCCTAAATGGAGTTATATCACATGCAGTTTCTGGTCCTACGAGCAAGAGTTGTTTTCTGGTAAGAAGAGTCACTATTACTCTGCCATTGTCATACACAGTGCAAACAGCACTGGCGTCTGTTCCCAGCAAGTACAGTGTATTGGACTGAAGAGGATCTACTGTTCTTGTCAGTTTCCTAAGCGGAATTGAACTAGATATGGCCCGTGTGTGAAGGAAGCACAGTTCTTTTGTTCTGAGCAAGCTCACTGTACTGGAACTATAGGAAACACAGCAGAGTAGTAGAGTGCTCTTTTCTCAAAAGAAGAATGTGTTTCTTGTAAGGCGAGCTAGCATTTGTTTCCCAGTCCTAAATGGAGTTGAATCACATGCAGTTTTTGGTCCAATGAGAAAGAGCTGTTTTCTGGTAAGGAAAGTCACTATTGCGCTCCCATTTCCATACAAAGTGCAAATAGCACGCGCGTCTGTTCCCAGCAAGTACAGTGTATTGGACTGAAGAGGAGCTACTGTTCTCGTCAGTTCCTAAGCAGAGTTGAACTAGATATGGCCCGTGTGTGTAGGAAGCACAGTTCTTTTGTTCTGAGCAAGCTCACTGTTCTGGACCTTGGGAAACACAGTAGAGTAGAAGAGTGCTCTTTTCTCAAAAGCAGAGTGTGTTTCTTGTAAGGTGAGGTAGCGTTTGTTTACCAGTCCTAAATGGAGTTGAATCCCATGCAGTTTCTGGTCTTACGAGCAAGAGTTGTTTTCTGGTAAGAAGAGACACTATTGTGCTCCCATTGTCATACACAGGGCAAATAGCACTGGCGTCTGTTCCCAGCATGTAGAGTGTATTGGCCTGAAGAGGATCTACTGTTCTTGTCAGTTTCCTAAGCAGAGTTGAACTAGATATGGCCCGTGTGTGTAGGAAGCACAGTTCTTTTGTTCTGAGGAAGCTCACTGTACTGGCCCTATAGGAAACACAGCAGAGTAGAAGAGTGCTCTTTTCTCAAAAGCAGAGTGTGTTTCTTGTAAGGTGAGCTTGCGTTTGTTTCCCAGTCCTAAATGGTGTTGAATCACATGCAGTTTTTGGTCCTATGAGCAAGAGTTGTTTTCTGGTAAGGAAAGTCACTATTGCGCTCCCATTTCCATACAAGGTGCAAATAGCACTCGCGTCTGTTCCCAGCAAGTACAGTGTATTGGACTGAGGTGGAGCTACTGTTCTCGTCAGTTTCCTAAGCAGAGTTGAACTGGATATGGCCCGTGTTTGTAGGAAGCACAGTTCTTTTGTTCTGAGCAAGCTCACTGTTCTGGCCCTATGGGAAACACAGTAGAGTAGATGAGTGCTCTTTTCTCAAAACCAGAGTGTGTTTGTTGTAAGGCGAGCTAGCGTTTGTTTCCCAGTCCTAAATGGAGTTGAATCACATGCAGTTTCTGGTCCTACGAGCAAGAGTTGTTTTCTGGTAAGAAGAGTCACTGTTGCGCTTCCATTGCCATACACAGTGCAAATAGCACTCGCTTCTCTTCCCAGCAAGTACAGTGTATTGGACAGAATAGGAGATACTGTTCTTGTCAGTTTCCTAAGCCGAGTTGAACTAGATATGGCCCGTGTGCATAGGAAGCACAGTTCTTTTGTTCTGAGGAAGCTCACTGTTCTGGCCTTATAGGAAACACTGTAGAGTAGAAGAGTGCTCTTTTCTCAAAAGCAGAGTGTGTTTCTTGTAAGGTGACCTAGCGTTTGTTTCCCAGTACTAAATCAAGTTGAATCACATGCAGTTTTTGGTCGTACGAGCAAGAGTTTTTTTCTGGTAAGGAAAGTCACTATTGTGCTCCCTTTGCCATACACAGTGCAAATAGCACTGTCGTCTGTTCCCAGCAAGTACAGTGTATTGGACTGAAGAGGAGCTACTATTCTTGTCAGTTTCCTAAGCACAGTTGAAGTAGATATGGCCCCTGTGTGTAGGAAGCACAGTTCTTTTGTTCTGAGCAAGCTCTCTCTTCTGGCCCTATAGAAAACACAGTAGAGTAGAAGAGTGCTCTTTTCTCAAAAGCAGAGTGTGTTTCTTGTAAGGCGAGCTAGCGTTTGTGTCCCAGCCCTAAATGGAGTTGAATCACATGCAGTTTCTGGTCCTACGAGCAAGAGTTGTTTTCTGGTAAGAAGACTCACTATTGCACTCCCTTTGTCATACACAGGGCAAATAGCACTGGCGCCTGTTCCCAGCATGTACAGTGTATTGGCCTGAAGAGAATCTACTGTTCTTGTCAGTTTCCTAAGCAGAGTTGAACTAGATATGGCCCGTGTGTGTAGGAAGCACAGTTCTTTTGTTCTGAGGAAGCTCACTGTACTGGCCCTATAGGAAACACAGCAGAGTAGAAGAGTGCTCTTTTCTCAAAAGCAGAGTGTGTTTCTTGTAAGGTGAGCTAGCGTTTGTTTCCCAGTCCTAAATGGAGTTGAATCACATGCAGTTTTTGGTCCTATGAGCAAGAGTGGTTTTCTGGTAAGGAAAGTCACTATTGCGCTCCCATTTCCATACAAAGTGCAAATAGGACTCGCGTCTGTTCCCAGCAAGTACAGTGTATTGGACTGAAGTGGAGCTACTGTTCTTGTCAGTTTCCTAAGCAGAGTTGAACTGGATATGGCCCGTGTTTGTAGGAAGCACAGTTCTTTTGTTCTGAGCAAGCTCACTGTTCTGGCCCTATGGGAAACACAGTAGAGTAGAAGAGTGCTCTTTTCTCAAAAGCAGAGTGTGTTTCTTGTAAGGCGAGCTAGCGTTTTTTTCCCAGTCTTAAATGGAGTTGAATCCCATGCAGTTTCTGGTCCTACGAGCAAGAGTTGTTTTCTGGTAAGAAGAGTCACTATTGCGCTTCCATTGTTATACACAGTGCAAATAGCACTCGCTTCTCTTCCCAGCAAGTACAGTGTATTGGACAGAATAGGAGATACTGTTCTTGTCAGTTTCCTAAGCAGAGTTGAACTAGATATGGCCCGTGTGTGTAGGAAGCACAGTTCTTTTGTTCTGAGGAAGCTCACTGTTCTGGCCTTTTAGGAAACACCGTAGAGTAGAAGAGTGCTCTTTTCTCAAAAGCAGAGTGTGTTTCTTGTAAGGTGAACTAGCGTTTGTTTCCCAGTCCTAAATGGAGTTGAATCCCATGCAGTTTCTGGTCCTACGAGCAAGAGTTGTTTTCTGGTAAGAAGAGACACTATTGTGCTCCCATTGTCATACACAGGGCAAATAGCACTGGCGTCTGTTCCCAGCATGTAGAGTGTATTGGACTGAAGAGGAGCTACTGTTCTTGTCAGTTTCCTAAGCACAGTTGAAGTAGATATTGCCCCTGTGTATAGGAAGCACAGTTCTTTTGTTCTGAGCAAGCTCTCTCTTCTGGCCCTATAGAAAACACAGTAGTGTAGAAGAGTGCTCTTTTCTCAAAAGCAGAGTGTGTTTCTTGTAAGGCGAGCTATCGTTTGTGTCCCAGCCATAAATGGAGTTGAATCACATGCAGTTTCTGGTCCTACAAGCAAGAGTTGTTTTCTGGTAAGAAGACTCACTATTGCACTCCCTTTGTCATACACAGGGCAAATAGCTCTTGCGTCTGTTCCCAGCATGTACAGTGTATTGGCCTGAAGAGGATTTACTGTTCTTGTCAGTTTCCTAAGCAGAGTTGAACTACATATGGCCCGTGTGTGTAGGAAGCACAGTTCTTTTGTTCTGAGGTAGCTCACTGTACTGGCCCTATAGGAAACACAGCAGAGTAGAAGAGTGCTCTTTTCTCAAAAGCAGAGTGTGTTTCTTGTAAGGTGAGCTAGCGTTTGTTTCCCAGTCCTAAATGGAGTTGAATCACATGCAGTTTTTGGTCCTATGAGCAAGAGTGGTTTTCTGGTAAGGAAAGTCACTATTGTGCTCCCATTTCCATACAAAGTGCAAATAGCACTCGCGTCTGTTCCCAGCAAGTACAGTGTATTGGACTGAAGTGGAGCTACTGTTCTTGTCAGTTTCCTAAGCAGAGTTGAACTGGATATGGCCCGTGTTTGTAGGAAGCACAGTTCTTTTGTTCTGAGCAAGCTCACTGTTCTGGCCCTATGGGAAACACAGTAGAGTAGAAGAGTGCTCTTTTCTCAAAAGCAGAGTGTGTTTCTTGTAAGACGAGCTAGCATTTGTTTCCCAGTCCTAAATGGAGTTGAATCACATGCAGTTTCTGGTCCTACGAGCAAGAGTTGTTTCCTGTAAGAAGAGTCACTATTGCACATCCATTGGCATACACAGTGCAAATAGCACTGGCGCCTGTTCCCAGCAAGTACAGTGTATTGGACAGAAGCGGAGGTACTGTTCTTGTCAGTTTCCTAAGCGGAGTTGAACTAGATATGGCCCGTGTGTGTAGGAAGCACAGTTCTTTTGTTCTGAGGAAGCTCACTGTTCTGGCCTTATAAGAAACACCGTAGAGTAGAAGAGTGCTCTTTTCTCAAAAGCAGAGTGTGTTTCTTGTAAGGTGAACTAGCGTTTGTTTCCCAGTCCTAAATGGAGTTGAATCCCATGCAGTTTCTGGTCCTACGAGCAAGAGTTGTTTTCTGGTAAGAAGAGTCACTATTGCGCTCCCATTGCCATACACAGTGCAAATAGCACTGGCGTCTGTTCCCAGCAAGTACAGTGTATTGGACTGAAGAGGAGATACTGTTCTTGTCAGTTTCCTAAGCAGAGTTGAACTAGATATGGCCCATGTGTGTAGGAAGCACAGTTCTTTTGTTCTGAGCAAGCTCACTGTTCGGACACTATAGGAAACACAGTAGAGTAGAAGAGTGCTCTTTTCTCAAAAGCCGAGTGTGTTTCTTGTAAGGCAAGCTAGCGTTTGTTTCCCAGTCCAAAATGGAGTTGAATCACATGCAGTTTCTGGTCCTATGAGCAAGAGTTGTTTTCTGGTAAGAAGAGTCACTATTACTCTCCCATTGTCATACACAGTGCAAACAGCACTGGCATCTGTTCCCAGCAAGTACAGTGTATTGGACTGAAGAGGATCTACTGTTCTTGTCAGTTTCCTAAGCAGAATTGAACAAGATATGGCCCGTGTGTGAAGGAAGCACAGTTCTTTTGTTCTGAGCAAGGTCACTGTACTGGCACTATAGGAAACACAGCAGAGTAGAAGAGTGCTCTTTTCTCAAAAGCAGAGTGTGTTTCTTGTAAGGCGAGCTAGCATTTGTTTCCCAGTCCTAAATGGAGTTGAATCACATGCAGTTTTTGGTCCAATGAGAAAGAGTTGTTTTCTGGTAAGGAAAGTCACTATTGCGCTCCCATTTCCATACAAAGTGCAAATAGCACTCGCGTCTGTTCCCAGCAAGTACAGTGTATTGGACTGAAGAGGAGCTACTGTTCTCATCAGTTCCTAAGAAGAGTTGAACTAGATATGGCCCGTGTGTGTAGGAAGCACAGTTCTTTTGTTCTGAGCAAGCTCACTGTTCTGGCCCTTGGGAAACACAGTAGAGTAGAAGAGTGCTCTTTTCTCAAAAGCAGAGTGTGTTTCTTGTAAGGTGAGGTAGCGTTTGTTTACCAGTCCTAAATGGAGTTGAATCCCATGCAGTTTCTGGTCCTATGAGCAAGAGTTGTTTTCTGGTAAGAAGAGACACTATTGTGCTCCCATTGTCATACACAGGGCAAATAGCACTGGCGTCTGTTCCCAGCATGTAGAGTGTATTGGACTGAAGAGGAGCTACTGTTCTTGTCAGTTTCCTAAGCACAGTTGAAGTAGATATTGCCCCTGTGTATAGGAAGCACAGTTCTTTTGTTCTGAGCAAGCTCTCTCTTCTGGCCCTATAGAAAACACAGTAGAGTAGAAGAGTGCTCTTTTCTCAAAAGCAGAGTGTGTTTCTTGTAAGACGAGCTAGCGTTTGTTTCCCAGTCCTAAATGGAGTTGAATCACATGCAGTTTCTGGTCCTACCAGCAAGAGTTGTTTCCTGTAAGAAGAGTCACTATTGTGCTTCCATTGCCATACACAGCACAAATAGCACTCGCTTCTCTTCCTAGCAAGTACAGTGTATTGGACAGAATAGGAGATACTGTTCTTGTCAGTTTCCTAAGCCGAGTTGAACTAGATATGGCCCGTGTGCGTAGGAAGCACAGTTCTTTTGTTCTGAGGAAGCTCACTGTTCTGGCCTTATAGGAAACACCATAGAGTAGAAGAGTGCTCTTTTCTCAAAAGCAGAGTGTGTTTCTTGTAAGGTGACCTAGCGTTTGTTTCCCAGTCCTAAATCAAATTGAATCACACGCAGTTTTTGGTCGTACGAGCAAGAGTTCTTTTCTGGTAAGGAAAGTCACTATTGTGCTCGCTTTGCCATACACAGTGCAAATAGCACTGTCGTCTGTTCCCAGCAAGTACAGTGTATTGGACTGAAGAGGAGCTACTATTCTTGTCAGTTTCCTAAGCACAGTTGAAGTAGATATGGCCCCTGTGTGTAGGAAGCACAGTTCTTTTGTTCTGAGCAAGCTCTCTCTTCTGGCCCTATAGAAAACACAGTAGAGTAGAAGAGTGCTCTTTTCTCAAAAGCAGAGTGTGTTTCTTCTAAGACGAGCTAGCATTTGTTTCCCAGTCCTAAATGGAGTTGAATCACATGCAGTTTCTGGTCCTACGAGCAAGAGTTGTTTCCTGTAAGAAGAGTCACTATTGCACTTCCATTGGCATACACAGTGCAAATAGCACTGGGGCCTGTTCCCAGCAAGTACAGTGTATTGGACAGAAGAGGAGGTACTGTTCTTGTCAGTTTCCTAAGCGGAATTGAACTAGATATGGCCCGTGTGTGTAGGAAGCACAGTTCTTTTGTTCTGAGCAAGCTCACTGTTCGGACACCATAGGAAACACAGTAGAGTAGAAGAGTGCTCTTTTCTCAAAAGCAGAGTGTGTTTCTTGTAAGGCGAGCTAGCGTTTGTGTCCCAGGCCTAAATGGAGTTGAATCACATGCAGTTTCTGGTCCTACGAGTAAGAGTTGTTTTCTGGTAAGAAGACTCACTATTGCACTCCCTTTGTCATACACAGGGCAAATAGCACTTGCGTCTGTTCCCAGCATGTACAGTGTATTGGCCTGAAGAGGATCTACTGTTCTTGTCAGTTTCCTAAGCAGAGTTGAACTACATATGGCCCGTGTGTGTAGGAAGCACAGTTCTTTTTTTCTGAGGAAGCTCACTGTACTGGCCCTATAGGAAACACAGCAGAGTAGAAGAGTGCTCTTTTCTCAAAAGCAGAGTGTGTTTCTTGTAAGGTGAGCTAGCGTTTGTTTCCCAGTCCTAAATGGAGTTGAATCACATGCAGTTTTTGGTCCTATGAGCAAGAGTGGTTTTCTGGTAAGGAAAGTCACTATTGCGCTCCCATTTCCATACAAAGTGCAAATAGCACTCGCGTCTGTTCCCAGCAAGTACAGTGTATTGGACTGAAGTGGAGCTACTGTTCTTGTCAGTTTCCTAAGCAGAGTTGAACTAGATATGGCCCATGTGTGTAGGAAGCACAGTTCATTTGTTCTGAGCAAGCTCACTGTTCGGACCCCATAGGAAACACAGTAGAGTAGAAGAGTGCTCTTTTCTCAAAAGACGAGGGTGTTTCTTGTAAGGCGAGCTAGGGTTTGTTTCCCAGTCCTAAATGGAGTTGAATCACATGCAGTTTCTGGTCCTACGAGCAAGAGTTGTTTTCTGGTAAGAAGAGTCACTATTACTCTCCCATTGTCATACACAGTGCAAACAGCACTGGCGTCTGCTCCCAGCAAGTACAGTGTATTGGACTGAAGAGGATCTACTGTTCTTGTCAGTTTCCTAAGCAGAATTGAACTAGATATGGCCCGTGTGTGAAGGAAGCACAGTTCTTGTGTTCTGAGCAAGCTCACTGTACTGTCACTATAGGAAACACAGCAGAGTAGAAGAGTGCTCTTTTCTCAAAAGCAGAGTGTGTTTCTTGTAAGGCGAGCTAACGTTTGTTTCCCAGTCCTAAATGGAGTTGAATCACATGCAGTTTTTGGTCCAATGAGCAAGAGTTGTTTTCTGGTAAGGAAAGTCACTATTGTGCTCCCATTTCCATACAAAGTTCAAATAGCACTCGCGTCTATTCCCAGCAAGTACAGTGTATTGGACTGAAGAGGAGCTACTGTTCTGATCAGTTCCTAAGCAGAGTTGAACTAGATATGGCCCGTGTGTGTAGGAAGCACAGTTGTTTTGTTCTCAGCAAGCTCACTGTTCTGGCCCCATGGGAAACACAGTAGAGTAGAAGAGTGCTCTTTTCTCAAAAGCAGAGTGTGTTTCTTGTAAGGCGAGGTAGTGTTTGTTTCCCAGTCATAAATGGAGTTGAATCCCATTCAGTTTCTGGTCCTACGAGCAAGAGTTGTTTTCTGGTAAGAAGAGACACTATTGTGCTCCCATTGTCATGCACAGAGCAAATAGCACTGGTGTCTGTTCCCAGCATGTAGAGTGTATTGGACTGAAGAGGATCTACTGTTCTTGTCAGTTTCCTAAGCAGAATTGAACTAGATATGGCCCGTGTGTGAAGGAAGCACAGTTCTTTTGTTCTGAGCAAGCTCACTATACTGGCCCTATAGGAAACACAGCAGAGTAGAAGAGTGCTCATTTCTCAAAAGCAGAGTGTGTTTCTTGTAAGGTGAGCAAGCGTTTGTTTCCCAGTCCTAAATGGAGTTGAATCACATGCAGTTTTTGGTCCTATGAGCAAGAGTTGTTTTCTGGTAAGGAAAGTCACTATTGTGCTCCCATTTCCATACAAAGTGCAAATAGCACTCGCGACTGTTCCCAGCAAGTACAGTGTATTGGACTGAAGGGGAGCTACTGTTCTCATCAGTTTCCTAAGCAGAGTTGAACTAGGTATGGCTCGTGTGTGTAGGAAGCACAGTTCTTTTGTTCTGAGCAAGCTCACTTTTCTGGCCCTATGGGAAACACAGTAGAGTAGAAGAGTGCTCTTTTCTCAAAAGCAGAGTGTGTTTCTTGTAAGGCGAGCTAGCGTTTCTTTCCCAGTCTTAAATGGAGTTGAATCCCATGCAGTTTCTGGTCCTACGAGCAAGAGTTGTTTTCTGGTAAGAAGAGTCACTATTGCGCTTCCATTGTTATACACAGTGCAAATAGCACTCGCTTCTCTTCCCAGCAAGTACAGTGTATTGGACAGAATAGGAGATACTGTTCTTGTCAGTTTCCTAAGCAGAGTTGAACTAGATATGGCCCGTGTGTGTAGGAAGCACAG
Source organism: Peromyscus eremicus (assembly GCF_949786415.1). NCBI lineage: Eukaryota > Metazoa > Chordata > Mammalia > Rodentia > Cricetidae > Peromyscus > Peromyscus eremicus. Next base: position 175,058 of record NW_026734682.1, on the reverse strand, counting down.
TTCTTTTGTTCTGAGGAAGCTCACTGTTCTGGCCTTATAGGAAACACCGTAGAGTAGAAGAGTGCTCTTTTCTCAAAAGCAGAGTGTGTTTCTTGTAAGGTGAACTAGCGTTTGTTTCCCAGTCCTAAATGGAGTTGAATCCCATGCAGTTTCTGGTCCTACGAGCAAGAGTTGTTTTCTGGTAAGAAGAGACACTATTGTGCTCCCATTGTCATACACAGGGCAAATAGCACTGGCGTCTGTTCCCAGCATGTAGAGTGTATTGGACTGAAGAGGAGCTACTGTTCTTGTCAGTTTCCTAAGCACAGTTGAAGTAGATATTGCCCCTGTGTATAGGAAGCACAGTTCTTTTGTTCTGAGCAAGCTCTCTCTTCTGGCCCTATAGAAAACACAGTAGAGTAGAAGAGTGCTCTTTTCTCAAAAGCAGAGTGTGTTTCTTGTAAGGCGAGCTATCGTTTGTGTCCCAGCCATAAATGGAGTTGAATCACATGCAGTTTCTGGTCCTACAAGCAAGAGTTGTTTTCTGGTAAGAAGACTCACTATTGCACTCCCTTTGTCATACACAGGGCAAATAGCTCTTGCGTCTGTTCCCAGCATGTACAGTGTATTGGCCTGAAGAGGATTTACTGTTCTTGTCAGTTTCCTAAGCAGAGTTGAACTACATATGGCCCGTGTGTGTAGGAAGCACAGTTCTTTTGTTCTGAGGTAGCTCACTGTACTGGCCCTATAGGAAACACAGCAGAGTAGAAGAGTGCTCTTTTCTCAAAAGCAGAGTGTGTTTCTTGTAAGGTGAGCTAGCGTTTGTTTCCCAGTCCTAAATGGAGTTGAATCACATGCAGTTTTTGGTCCTATGAGCAAGAGTGGTTTTCTGGTAAGGAAAGTCACTATTGTGCTCCCATTTCCATACAAAGTGCAAATAGCACTCGCGTCTGTTCCCAGCAAGTACAGTGTATTGGACTGAAGTGGAGCTACTGTTCTTGTCAGTTTCCTAAGCAGAGTTGAACTGGATATGGCCCGTGTTTGTAGGAAGCACAGTTCTTTTGTTCTGAGCAAGCTCACTGTTCTGGCCCTATGGGAAACACAGTAGAGTAGAAGAGTGCTCTTTTCTCAAAAGCAGAGTGTGTTTCTTGTAAGACGAGCTAGCATTTGTTTCCCAGTCCTAAATGGAGTTGAATCACATGCAGTTTCTGGTCCTACGAGCAAGAGTTGTTTCCTGTAAGAAGAGTCACTTTTGCACATCCATTGGCATACACAGTGCAAATAGCACTGGCGCCTGTTCCCAGCAAGTACAGTGTATTGGACAGAAGCAGAGGTACTGTTCTTGTCAGTTTCCTAAGCGGAGTTGAACTAGATATGGCCCGTGTGTGTAGGAAGCACAGTTCTTTTGTTCTGAGGAAGCTCACTGTTCTGGCCTTATAAGAAACACCGTAGAGTAGAAGAGTGCTCTTTTCTCAAAAGCAGAGTGTGTTTCTTGTAAGGTGAACTAGCGTTTGTTTCCCAGTCCTAAATGGAGTTGAATCCCATGCAGTTTCTGGTCCTACGAGCAAGAGTTGTTTTCTGCTAAGAAGATTCACTATTGCGCTCCCATTGCCATACACAGTGCAAATAGCACTGGCGTCTGTTCCCAGCAAGTACAGTGTATTGGACTGAAGAGGAGATACTGTTCTTGTCAGTTTCCTAAGCAGAGTTGAACTAGATATGGCCCATGTGTGTAGGAAGCACAGTTCTTTTGTTCTGAGCAAGCTCACTGTTCGGACACTATAGGAAACACAGTAGAGTAGAAGAGTGCTCTTTTCTCAAAAGCCGAGTGTGTTTCTTGTAAGGCAAACTAGCGTTTGTTTCCCAGTCCAAAATGGAGTTGAATCACATGCAGTTTCTGGTCCTATGAGCAAGAGTTGTTTTCTGGTAAGAAGAGTCACTATTACTCTCCCATTGTCATACACAGTGCAAACAGCACTGGCATCTGTTCCCAGCAAGTACAGTGTATTGGACTGAAGAGGATCTACTGTTCTTGTCAGTTTCCTAAGCAGAATTGAACAAGATATGGCCCGTGTGTGAAGGAAGCACAGTTCTTTTGTTCTGAGCAAGGTCACTGTACTGGCACTATAGGAAACACAGCAGAGTAGAAGAGTGCTCTTTTCTCAAAAGCAGAGTGTGTTTCTTGTAAGGCGAGCTAGCATTTGTTTCCCAGTCCTAAATGGAGTTGAATCACATGCAGTTTTTGGTCCAATGAGAAAGAGTTGTTTTCTGGTAAGGAAAGTCACTATTGCGCTCCCATTTCCATACAAAGTGCAAATAGCACTCGCGTCTGTTCCCAGCAAGTACAGTGTATTGGACTGAAGAGGAGCTACTGTTCTCATCAGTTCCTAAGAAGAGTTGAACTAGATATGGCCCGTGTGTGTAGGAAGCACAGTTCTTTTGTTCTGAGCAAGCTCACTGTTCTGGCCCTTGGGAAACACAGTAGAGTAGAAGAGTGCTCTTTTCTCAAAAGCAGAGTGTGTTTCTTGTAAGGTGAGGTAGCGTTTGTTTACCAGTCCTAAATGGAGTTGAATCCCATGCAGTTTCTGGTCCTATGAGCAAGAGTTGTTTTCTGGTAAGAAGAGACACTATTGTGCTCCCATTGTCATACACAGGGCAAATAGCACTGGCGTCTGTTCCCAGCATGTAGAGTGTATTGGACTGAAGAGGAGCTACTGTTCTTGTCAGTTTCCTAAGCACAGTTGAAGTAGATATTGCCCCTGTGTATAGGAAGCACAGTTCTTTTGTTCTGAGCAAGCTCTCTCTTCTGGCCCTATAGAAAACACAGTAGAGTAGAAGAGTGCTCTTTTCTCAAAAGCAGAGTGTGTTTCTTGTAAGACGAGCTAGCGTTTGTTTCCCAGTCCTAAATGGAGTTGAATCACATGCAGTTTCTGGTCCTACCAGCAAGAGTTGTTTCCTGTAAGAAGAGTCACTATTGTGCTTCCATTGCCATACACAGCACAAATAGCACTCGCTTCTCTTCCTAGCAAGTACAGTGTATTGGACAGAATAGGAGATACTGTTCTTGTCAGTTTCCTAAGCCGAGTTGAACTAGATATGGCCCGTGTGCGTAGGAAGCACAGTTCTTTTGTTCTGAGGAAGCTCACTGTTCTGGCCTTATAGGAAACACCATAGAGTAGAAGAGTGCTCTTTTCTCAAAAGCAGAGTGTGTTTCTTGTAAGGTGACCTAGCGTTTGTTTCCCAGTCCTAAATCAAATTGAATCACACGCAGTTTTTGGTCGTACGAGCAAGAGTTCTTTTCTGGTAAGGAAAGTCACTATTGTGCTCCCTTTGCCATACACAGTGCAAATAGCACTGTCGTCTGTTCCCAGCAAGTACAGTGTATTGGACTGAAGAGGAGCTACTATTCTTGTCAGTTTCCTAAGCACAGTTGAAGTAGATATGGCCCCTGTGTGTAGGAAGCACAGTTCTTTTGTTCTGAGCAAGCTCTCTCTTCTGGCCCTATAGAAAACACAGTAGAGTAGAAGAGTGCTCTTTTCTCAAAAGCAGAGTGTGTTTCTTCTAAGACGAGCTAGCATTTGTTTCCCAGTCCTAAATGGAGTTGAATCACATGCAGTTTCTGGTCCTACGAGCAAGAGTTGTTTCCTGTAAGAAGAGTCACTATTGCACTTCCATTGGCATACACAGTGCAAATAGCACTGGGGCCTGTTCCCAGCAAGTACAGTGTATTGGACAGAAGAGGAGGTACTGTTCTTGTCAGTTTCCTAAGCGGAATTGAACTAGATATGGCCCGTGTGTGTAGGAAGCACAGTTCTTTTGTTCTGAGCAAGCTCACTGTTCGGACACCATAGGAAACACAGTAGAGTAGAAGAGTGCTCTTTTCTCAAAAGCAGAGTGTGTTTCTTGTAAGGCGAGCTAGCGTTTGTGTCCCAGGCCTAAATGGAGTTGAATCACATGCAGTTTCTGGTCCTACGAGTAAGAGTTGTTTTCTGGTAAGAAGACTCACTATTGCACTCCCTTTGTCATACACAGGGCAAATAGCACTTGCGTCTGTTCCCAGCATGTACAGTGTATTGGCCTGAAGAGGATCTACTGTTCTTGTCAGTTTCCTAAGCAGAGTTGAACTACATATGGCCCGTGTGTGTAGGAAGCACAGTTCTTTTTTTCTGAGGAAGCTCACTGTACTGGCCCTATAGGAAACACAGCAGAGTAGAAGAGTGCTCTTTTCTCAAAAGCAGAGTGTGTTTCTTGTAAGGTGAGCTAGCGTTTGTTTCCCAGTCCTAAATGGAGTTGAATCACATGCAGTTTTTGGTCCAATGAGCAAGAGTTGTTTTCTGGTAAGGAAAGTCACTATTGCGCTCCCATTTCCATACAAAGTGCAAATAGCACTCGCGTCTATTCCCAGCAAGTACAGTGTATTGGACTGAAGAGGAGCTACTGTTCTGATCAGTTCCTAAGCAGAGTTGAACTAGATATGGCCCGTGTGTGTAGGAAGCACAGTTGTTTTGTTCTCAGCAAGCTCACTGTTCTGGCCCCATGGGAAACACAGTAGAGTAGAAGAGTGCTCTTTTCTCAAAAGCAGAGTGTGTTTCTTGTAAGGCGAGGTAGTGTTTGTTTCCCAGTCATAAATGGAGTTGAATCCCATTCAGTTTCTGGTCCTACGAGCAAGAGTTGTTTTCTGGTAAGAAGAGACACTATTGTGCTCCCATTGTCATGCACAGAGCAAATAGCACTGGTGTCTGTTCCCAGCATGTAGAGTGTATTGGACTGAAGAGGATCTACTGTTCTTGTCAGTTTCCTAAGCAGAATTGAACTAGATATGGCCCGTGTGTGAAGGAAGCACAGTTCTTTTGTTCTGAGCAAGCTCACTATACTGGCCCAATAGGAAACACAGCAGAGTAGAAGAGTGCTCATTTCTCAAAAGCAGAGTGTGTTTCTTGTAAGGTGAGCAAGCGTTTGTTTCCCAGTCCTAAATGGAGTTGAATCACATGCAGTTTTTGGTCCTATGAGCAAGAGTTGTTTTCTGGTAAGGAAAGTCACTATTGCGCTCCCATTTCCATACAAAGTGCAAATAGCACTCGCGACTGTTCCCAGCAAGTACAGTGTATTGGACTGAAGGGGAGCTACTGTTCTCATCAGTTTCCTAAGCAGAGTTGAACTAGGTATGGCTAGTGTGTGTAGGAAGCACAGTTCTTTTGTTCTGAGCAAGCTCACTTTTCTGGCCCTATGGGAAACACAGTAGAGTAGAAGAGTGCTCTTTTCTCAAAAGCAGAGTGTGTTTGTTGTAAGGCGAGCTAGCGTTTTTTTCCCAGTCCTAAATGGAGTTGAATCACATGCAGTTTCTGGTCCTACGAGCAAGAGTTGTTTTCTGTTAAGAAGAGTCACTATTGTGCTTCCATTGCCATACACAGTGCAAATAGCACTCGCTTCTCTTCCCAGCAAGTACAGTGTATTGGACAGAATAGGAGATACTGTTCTTGTCAGTTTCCTAAGCAGAGTTGAACTAGATATGGCCCGTGTGTGTAGGAAGCACAGTTCTTTTGTTCTGAGCAAGCTCACTGTTCTGGCCTTATAGGAAACACCGTAGAGTAGAAGAGTGCTCTTTTTTCAATAGCAGAGTGTGTTTCTTGTAAGGTGAACTAGCGTTTGTTTCCCAGTCCTAAATGGAGTTGAATCCCATGCAGTTTCTGTTCTTACGAGCAAGAGTTGTTTTCTGGTAAGAAGAGTCACTATTGCGCTCCCATTGTCATACACAGGGCAAATAGCACTGGCGTCTGTTCCCAGCATGTAGAGTGTATTGGACTGAAGAGGAGCTACTGTTCTTGTCAGTTTCCTAAGCAGAATTGAACTGGATATGGCCATGTGTGTAGGAAGCACAGTTCTTTTGTTCTGAGCAAGCTTGCTGTACTGGCCCTATAGGAAACACAGGAGAATAGAAGAGTGCTTTTTTCTCAAAAGCAGAGTGTGTTTCTTGTAAGGTGAGCTAACGTTTGTTTCCCAGTCCTAAATGGAGTTGAATCACATGCAGTTTTTAGTCCTACGAGCAAGAGTTTTTTTCTGGTAAGGAAAGTCACTATTGCGCTCCCATTTCCATACAAAGTGCAAATAGCACTCGCGTCTGATCCCAGCAAGTACAGTGCATTGGACTGAAGAGGAGCTACTGTTCTCGTCAGTTTCCTAATCAGAGTTGAACTAGATATGGCCCATGTGTGTAGGAAGCACAGTTCTTTTGTTCTGAGCAAGCTCACTGTTCTGGCCATATAGGAAACACAGTAGAGTAGAAGAGTGCTCTTTTCTCAAAAGCAGAGTGTGTTTCTCGTAAGGCGAGCTAGCGTTTTTTTCCCAGTCCTAAAAGGAGTTGAATCCCATGCAGTTTCTGGTCGTATGAGCAAGAGTTGTTTTCTGGTAAGAAGAGTCACTATTGCACTCCCATTGCCATACACAGTGCAAATAGCACTCGCTTCTCTTCCCAACAAGTAAAGTGTATTGGACAGAATAGGAGATACTGTTCTTGTCAGTTTCCTAAGCAGAGTTGAACTAGATATGGCCCGTGTGTGTAGGAAACACAGTTCTTTTGTTCTGAGGAAGCTCACTGTTCTGGCATTATAGGAAACACCGTAGAGTAGAAGAGTGCTCTTTTCTCAAAAGCAGAGTGTGTTTCTTGTAATGTGAGCTAGCGTTTTTTTCCCAGTCCTAAATGGAGTTGAATCACATGCAGTTTCTGGTTCTATGAGCAAGAGTTGTTTTCTGGTAAGAAGAGTCACTATTGCGCTCCCATTGCCATACACAGTGCAAATAGCACTGGCATCTGTTCCCAGCAAGTACAGTGTATTGGACTGAAGAGGAGCTACTGTTCTTGTCAGTTTCCTAAGCAGAGTTGAACTAGGTATGGCCCCGGTGTGTAGGAAGCACAGTTCGTTTGTTCTGAGCAAGCTCACTGTTCCGACCCCATAGGAAAAAAAGTAGAGTAGAAGAGTGCTCTTTTCTCAAAATCAAAGTGTGTTTCTTGTAAGGCGAGTTAGTGTTTGTTTACCAGTCAGAAATGGAGTTGAATCCCATGCAGTTTCGGGTCCTATGAACAAGATTTGTGTTCTGGTAAGAAGAGTCACTGTTGTGCTCCCATTGCCATACACAGTGCAAATAGCACACGCGTCTATTCACAGCAAGTACAGTGTACTGGACTGAAGAGGAGCTACTGTTCTTGCCAGTTTCCTAAGTAAAATTGAACTAGATATGGCCGTGTGTGTAGGAAGCACAGGTCTTTTGTTCTGAGCAAGCTCACTGTTCTGGACATATAAGAAACACAGTAGAGTAGAAGAGTGCTCTTTTCTCAAAAGCAGAGTGTGTTTCTCGTAAGGCATGCTAGCGTTTATTTCCCAGTTCTAAATGGAGTTGAATCATGTGCAGTTTTCGGTCCTTCGAGCAAGAGTTGTTTTCTGGTAAGGAAAGTCACTATTGAGCTCACATTGCGATACACAGTGCAAATAGCACTCGCATCTGTTCTCAGCAAGTACACTGTATTGTGCTGAAGAGGAGCTACTTTTCTTGTAAGTTTTTTAAGCAGAGTTGAACTAGATATGGCCCGTGTTTGTAGGAAGCACAGTTCTTTTGTTCTGAACGAGCTCACTGTTCGGAACACTTAGGAAACACAGTAGAGTAGAAGAGTGCTCTTTTCTCAAAAGCAGATTGTGTTTCTTGTAAGGCGAGATAGCGTTTGTTTCCCAGTCCTAAATGAAGTTGAATCCCATGCAGTTTCTGGTCCTACGAGCAAGAGTTGTTTTCTGGTAAGAAGAGTCACTGTTGCGGTCCCATTGTCATACACAGTGCAAATAGCACTGGCATCTGTTCCCAGCATGTACAGTGTATTGGACTGAAGAGGATCTACTGTTCTTGTCAGTGTCCTAAGCAGAGTTGAACAAGATATGGCCCGTGTGTGTAGGAAGCACAGTTCTTTTTTTCTGAGCAAGCTAACTGTTCGACCCCATAGGAAACACAGTTGAGTAGAAGAGTGCTCTTTTCTCAAAAGCAGAGTGTGTTTCTTGTTAGGCGAGCTAATGCTTGTTTCTCAGTCAGAAATTGAGTTGAATCCCATGCAGTTTCTGGTCCTACGAGCAAGAGTTGTTTTCTGGTAAGAAGAGTCACTATTGCGCTTCCATTGTCATACACAGTGCAAATAGCAATCGGGTCTGTTCTAAGCAAGTACAGTGTATTGGACTGAAGAGGAGCTACTGTTCTTGTCAGTTTCCTAAGCAGAGTTGAACTAGATATGGCCGTGTGTGTAGGAAGCACAGTACTTTTGTTCTGAGCAAGCTCACTGTTCGGATCCCATAGGAAACACAGTAGAGTAGAAGAGTGCCGTTTTCTCAAAAGCAGAGTGTGTTTCTTGTAAGGCGAGCTAGCATTTGCTTTCCAGTCAGAAATGGAGTTGAATCCCATGCAGTTTCTGGTCCTACGAGCAAGAGATGTTTTCTGGTAAGAAGAGTCACTATTGCGCTCCCATTGCCATACACAGTGCAAATAGCTCTCGCAACTGTTCCCAGCAAGTACAGTGTATTGGACTAAAGAGGATCCTCTGTTCTTGTCAGTTTCCTAAGCAGAGTTGAACTAGATATGGCTGTGTGTGTAGGAAGCACAGTTCTTTTGTTCTGAGCAAGCTCACTGTTCGGACCCCATAGGAAACACAGTAGAGTAGAAGAGTGCCCTTTTCTCAAAAGCAGAGTGTGTTATTGAAAGGAGAGCTAGCATTTGTTTCCCAGTCCTAAATGGAGTTGAATCACATGCAGTTTTTGGTCTTATGAGCAAGAGTTGTTTTCTGGTAAGGAAAGTCACTATAGCGCTCCCATTGCCATACACAGTGCAAATAGCACTCGCGTCTCTTCCCAGCAAGTACAGTGTATTGGACTGAAGAGGAGCTACTGTTCTTGTCAGTTTCCTAAGCATAGTTGAACTAGATATGTCCCCTGTGTGTAGGAAGCACAGTTCTTTTGTTCTGTGCAAGCTCACTGTTCGGAACCCATGGGAAACACAGTAGAGTAGAGGAGTGCTCTTTTCTCAAAAGTAGAGTGTGTTTCTTGTAAGGCAAGCTAACGTTTGTTTCCCAGTCCTAAATAAAGTTGAGTCACTTGCAGTTTTTGGTCCTACGAGCAAGAGTTGTTTTCTGGTAAGAAGAGTCACTATTGCGCTCCCATTGCCATACACAGTGCAAATAGCACTCGCGTCTGTTCCCACCAAGTACAGTGTATTGGACTAAAGAGGATCCTCTGTTCTTGTCAGTTTCCTAAGCAGAGTTGAACTAGATATGGCTGTGTGTGTAGGAAGCACAGTTCTTTTGTTCTGAGCAAGCTCACTGTTCGGACCCCATAGGAAACACAGTAGAGTAGAAGAGTGCCCTTTTCTCAAAAGCAGAGTGTGTTATTGAAAGGAGAGCTAGCATTTGTTTCCCAGTCCTAAATGGAGTTGAATCACATGCAGTTTTTGGTCTTACGAGCAAGAGTTGTTTTCTGGTAAGGAAAGTCACTATAGCGCTCCCATTGCCATACACAGTGCAAATAGCACTCGCGTCTCTTCCCAGCAAGTACAGTGTATTGGACTGAAGAGGAGCTACTCTTCTTGTCAGTTTCCTAAGCATAGTTGAACTAGATATGGCCCCTGTGTGTAGGAAGCACAGTTCTTTTGTTCTGAGCAAGCTCACTGTTCGGAACCCATGGGAAACACAGTAGAGTAGAGGAGTGCTCTTTTCTCAAAAGCAGAGTGTGTTTCTTGTAAGGCAAGCTAACGTTTGTTTCCCAGTCCTAAATAAAGTTGAGTCACTTGCAGTTTTTGGTCCTACGAGCAAGAATTGTTTTATGGTAAGAATTGTCACTATTGCACTCCCATTGTCATACACAGGGCAAATAGCACTGGTGTCAGTTCCCAGCATGTACAGTGTATTGGGTGTATTGGACTGAAGAGTATCTACTGTTCTTGTCAGTTTCTTAAGCAGAATTAATCTAGATATGGCCCTGTGTGTAGGAAGCACAGTTCTTTTGTTCTGAGCAAGCTCACTGTTCTGGCCTTATAGGAAAGACATTAGAGTAGAAGAGTGCTCTTTTCTCAAAAGCAGAGTGTGTTTCTTGTAAGGCGAGCTAGCGTTTGTTTCCCAGTCCTAAATGGAGTTGAATCCCATGCAGTTTCTGGTCCTACGAGCAAGAGTTGTTTTCTGTTAAGAAGAGTCACTATTGCGCTTCCATTGCCATACACAGTGCAAATAGCACTCGCTTCTCTTCCCAGCAAGTACAGTGTATTGTACAGAATAGGAGGTACTGTTCTTGTCAGTTTCCTAAGCAGAGTTGAACTAGATATGGCCCGTGTGTGTAGGAAGCACAGTTCTTTTGTTCTGAGGAAGCTCACTGTTCTGGCCTTATAGGAAACACCGTAGAGTAGAAGAGTGCTCTTTTCTCAAAAGCAGAGTGTGTTTCTTGTAAGGTGAACTAGCGTTTGTTTCCCAGTCCTAAATGGAGTTGAATCCCATGCAGTTTCTGGTCCTACGAGCAAGAGTTGTTTTCTGGTAAGAAGAGACACTATTGTGCTCCCATTGTCATGCACAGGGCAAATAGCACTGGCGTCTGTTCTTAGCATGTAGAGTGTATTGGACTGAAGAGGATCTACTGTTCTTGTCAGTTTCCTAAGCAGAATTGAACTAGATATGGCCCGTGTGTGAAGGAAGCAAAGTTCTTTTGTTCTGAGCAAGCTCACTGTACTGGCCCTATAGGAAAAACAGCAGAGTAGAAGAGTGCTCTTTTCGCAAAAGCAGAGTGGGTTTCTTGTAAGGTGAGCTAGCGTTTTTTTCCCAGTCCTAAATGGAGTTGAATTCCATGCAGTTTCCGGTCCTATGAGCAAGAGTTGTTTTCTGTTAAGAAGAGTCACTATTGCGCTTCCATTGCCATACACAGTGCAAATAGCACTCGCTTCTCTTACCAGCAAGTACAGTGTATTGGACAGAATAGGAGATACTGTTCGTGTCAGTTTCCTAAGCAGAGTTGAACTAGATATGGCCCGTGTGTGTAGGAAGCACAGTTCTTTTGTTCTGAGGAAGCTCACTGTTCTGGCCTTATAGGAAACACCGTAGAGTAGAAGAGAGCTCTTTTCTCAAAAGCAGAGTGTGTTTCTTGTAAGGTGAACTAGCGTTTGTTTCCCAGTCCTAAATGGAGTTGAATCCCATGCAGTTTCTGGTCCTACGAGCAAGAGTTGTTTTCTGGTAAGAAGAGTCACTATTGCGCTCCCATTGCCATACACAGTGCAAATAGCACTGGCGTCTGTTCCCAGCATGTACAGTGTATTGGACTGAAGAGGAGCTACTGTTCTTGTCAGTTTCCTAAGCAGAGTTGAACTAGGTATGGACCCGGTGTGTAGGAAGCACAGTTCGTTTGTTCTGAGCAAGCTCACTGTTCCGACCCCATAGGAAACACAGTAGAGTAAAACAGTGCTCTTTTCTCAAAAGCCGAGTGTGTTTCTTGTAAGGCGATCTAGCGTTATTTTCCCAGTCTAAATGGAGTTGAATCCCATGCAGTTTCTGGTCCTACGAGCAAGATTTGTTTTCTGGTAAGAAGAGTCACTCTTAATCTCCCATTGTCATACACAGTGCAAACAGCATGGCGTCTGTTCCCAGCAAGTACAGTGTATTGGACTGAAGAGGATCTACTGTTCTTGTCAGTTTCCTAAGAAGAATTGAACTAGATATGGCCCGTGTGTGAAGGAAGCACAGTTCTTTTGTTCTGAGCAAGCTCACTGTACTGGCACTATAGGAAACACAGCAGAGTAGAAGATTGCTCTTTTCTCAAAAGCAGAGTGTGTTTCTTGTAAGGCGAGCTAGCGTTTGTTTCCCAGTCCTAAATGGAGTTGAATCACATGCAGTTTTTGGTCCAATGAGCAAGAGTTGTTTTCTGGTAAGGAAAGTCACTATTGCGCTCCCATTTCCATACAAAGTGCAAATAGCACTCGCCTCTATTCCCAGCAAGTACAGTGTATTGGACTGAAGAGGAGCTACTGTTCTCATCAGTTCCTAAGCAGAATTGAACTAGATATGGCCCGTGTGTGTAGGAAGCACAGTTCTTTTGTTCTGAGCAAGCTCACTGTTCTGGCCCTATGGGAAACACAGTAGAGTAGAAGAGTGCTCTTTTCTCAAAAGCAGAGTGTGTTTCTTGTAAGGCGAACTAGCGTTTGTTTCCCAGTCCTAAATGGAGTTGAATCCCATGCAGTTTCTGGTCCTACGAGCAAGAGTTGTTTTCTGGTAAGAAGAGACACTATTGTGCTCCCATTGTCATACACAGGACAAATAGCACTGGCGTCTGTTCCCAGCATGTAGAGTGTATTGGACTGAAGAGGAGCTACTGTTCTTGTCAGTTTCCTAAGCAGAATTGAACTAGATATGGCCCGTGTGTGAAGGAAGCACAGTTCTTTTGTTCTGAGCAAGCTCGCAGTACTGGCCCTATAGGAAACACAGTAGAGTAGAAGAGTGCTCTTTTCTCAAAAGGAGAGTGTGTTTCTTGGAAGGCGAGCTAGCGTTTGTTTCCCAGTCCTAAATGGAGTTAAACCACATGCAGTTTTTGATCCTTCGAGCAAGAGTTGTTTTCTGGTGAGGAAAGTCACTATTGCGCTCACATTGCCATACACAGTGCAAATAGCACTGTCGTCTGTTCCCAGCAAGTACAGTGTATTGGACTGAAGAGGAGCTACTGTTCTTGTCAGTTTCCTAAGCAGAGTTGAACTAGATATGGCCCGTGTGTGTAGGAAGCACAGTTCTTTTGTTCTGAGCAAGCTCACTGTTCGGACACCATAGGAAACACAGTAGAGTATAAGTGTGCCCTTTTCTCAAAAGCAGAGCATGTTTCTTGTAAGGCGAGCTAGCATTTGTTTTCCAGTCCTCAGTGGAGTTGAATCACATGCAGTTTCTGGTCCTACGAGCAAGAGTTGTTTTCTGGTAAGAAGACTCACTATTGCACTCCCTTTGTCATACACAGGGCAAATAGCACTTGTGTCTGTTCCCAGCATGTACAGTGTATTGGCCTGAAGAGGATCTACTGTTCTTGTCAGTTTCCTAAGGAGAGTTGAACTACATATGGCCCGTGTGTGTAGGAAGCACAGTTCTTTTGTTCTGAGGAAGCTCACTGTACTGGCCCTATAGGAAACACAGCAGAGTAGAAGAGTGCTCTTTTCTCAAAAGCAGAGTGTGTTTCTTGTAAGGTGAGCTAGCGTTTGTTTCCCAGTCCTAAATGGAGTTGAATCACATGCAGTTTTTGGTCCTATGAGCAAGAGTGGTTTTCTGGTAAGGAAAGTCACTATTGCGCTCCCATTTCCATACAAAGTGCAAATAGCACTCGCGTCTGTTCCCAGCAAGTACAGTGTATTGGACTGAAGTGGAGCTACTGTTCTTGTCAGTTTCCTAAGCAGAGTTGAACTGGATATGGCCCGTGTTTGTAGGAGGCACAGTTCTTTTGTTCTGAGCAAGCTCACTGTTCGGACCCCATAGGAAACACAGTAGAGTAGAAGAGTGCTCTTTTCTCAAAAGACGAGGGTGTTTCTTGTAAGGCGAGCTAGGGTTTGTTTCCCAGTCCTAAATGGAGTTGAATCACATGCAGTTTCTGGTCCTACGAGCAAGAGTTGTTTTCTGGTAAGAAGAGTCACTATTACTCTCCCATTGTCATACACAGTGCAAACAGCACTGGCGTCTGTTCCCAGCAAGTACAGTGTATTGGACTGAAGAGGATCTACTGTTCTTGTCAGTTTCCTAAGCAGAATTGAACTAGATATGGCCCGTGTGTGAAGGAAGCACAGTTCTTGTGTTCTGAGCAAGCTCACTGTACTGTCACTATAGGAAACACAGCAGAGTAGAAGAGTGCTCTTTTCTCAAAAGCAGAGTGTGTTTCTTGTAAGGCGAGCTAACGTTTGTTTCCCAGTCCTAAATGGAGTTGAATCACATGCAGTTTTTGGTCCAATGAGCAAGAGTTGTTTTCTGGTAAGGAAAGTCACTATTGCGCTCCCATTTCCATACAAAGTGCAAATAGCACTCGCGTCTATTCCCAGCAAGTACAGTGTATTGGACTGAAGAGGAGCTACTGTTCTGATCAGTTCCTAAGCAGAGTTGAACTAGATATGGCCCGTGTGTGTAGGAAGCACAGTTGTTTTGTTCTCAGCAAGCTCACTGTTCTGGCCCCATGGGAAACACAGTAGAGTAGAAGAGTGCTCTTTTCTCAAAAGCAGAGTGTGTTTCTTGTAAGGCGAGGTAGTGTTTGTTTCCCAGTCATAAATGGAGTTGAATCCCATTCAGTTTCTGGTCCTACGAGCAAGAGTTGTTTTCTGGTAAGAAGAGACACTATTGTGCTCCCATTGTCATGCACAGAGCAAATAGCACTGGTGTCTGTTCCCAGCATGTAGAGTGTATTGGACTGAAGAGGATCTACTGTTCTTGTCAGTTTCCTAAGCAGAATTGAACTAGATATGGCCCGTGTGTGAAGGAAGCACAGTTCTTTTGTTCTGAGCAAGCTCACTATACTGGCCCTATAGGAAACACAGCAGAGTAGAAGAGTGCTCTTTTCTCAAAAGCAGAGTGTGTTTCTTGTAAGGTGAGCAAGCGTTTGTTTCCCAGTCCTAAATGGAGTTGAATCACATGCAGTTTTTGGTCCTATGAGCAAGAGTTGTTTTCTGGTAAGGAAAGTCACTATTGCGCTCCCATTTCCATACAAAGTGCAAATAGCACTCGCGACTGTTCCCAGCAAGTACAGTGTATTGGACTGAAGGGGAGCTACTGTTCTCATCAGTTTCCTAAGCAGAGTTGAACTAGGTATGGCTCGTGTGTGTAGGAAGCACAGTTCTTTTGTTCTGAGCAAGCTCACTTTTCTGGCCCTATGGGAAACACAGTAGAGTAGAAGAGTGCTCTTTTCTCAAAAGCAGAGTGTGTTTGTTGTAAGGCGAGCTAGCGTTTTTTTCCCAGTCCTAAATGGAGTTGAATCACATGCAGTTTCTGGTCCTACGAGCAAGAGTTGTTTTCTGTTAAGAAGAGTCACTATTGTGCTTCCCTTGCCATACACAGTGCAAATAGCACTCGCTTCTCTTCCCAGCAAGTACAGTGTATTGGACAGAATAGGAGATACTGTTCTTGTCAGTTTCCTAAGCAGAGTTGAACTAGATATGGCCCGTGTGTGTAGGAAGCACAGTTCTTTTGTTCTGAGCAAGCTCACTGTTCTGGCCTTATAGGAAACACCGTAGAGTAGAAGAGTGCTCTTTTTTCAATAGCAGAGTGTGTTTCTTGTAAGGTGAACTAGCGTTTGTTTCCCAGTCCTAAATGGAGTTGAATCCCATGCAGTTTCTGTTCTTACGAGCAAGAGTTGTTTTCTGGTAAGAAGAGTCACTATTGCGCTCCCATTGTCATACACAGGGCAAATAGCACTGGCGTCTGTTCCCAGCATGTAGAGTGTATTGGACTGAAGAGGAGCTACTGTTCTTGTCAGTTTCCTAAGCAGAATTGAACTGGATATGGCCATGTGTGTAGGAAGCACAGTTCTTTTGTTCTGAGCAAGCTTGCTGTACTGGCCCTATAGGAAACACAGGAGAATAGAAGAGTGCTCTTTTCTCAAAAGCAGAGTGTGTTTCTTGTAAGGCGAGCTAACGTTTGTTTCCCAGTCCTAAATGGAGTTGAATCACATGCAGTTTTTAGTCCTACGAGCAAGAGTTTTTTTCTGGTAAGGAAAGTCACTATTGCGCTCCCATTTCCATACAAAGTGCAAATAGCACTCGCGTCTGATCCCAGCAAGTACAGTGCATTGGACTGAAGAGGAGCTACTGTTCTCGTCAGTTTCCTAATCAGAGTTGAACTAGATATGGCCCATGTGTGTAGGAAGCACAGTTCTTTTGTTCTGAGCAAGCTCACTGTTCTGGCCATATAGGAAACACAGTAGAGTAGAAGAGTGCTCTTTTCTCAAAAGCAGAGTGTGTTTCTCGTAAGGCGAGCTAGCGTTTTTTTCCCAGTCCTAAAAGGAGTTGAATCCCATGCAGTTTCTGGTCGTATGAGCAAGAGTTGTTTTCTGGTAAGAAGAGTCACTATTGCACTCCCATTGCCATACACAGTGCAAATAGCACTCGCTTCTCTTCCCAACAAGTAAAGTGTATTGGACAGAATAGGAGATACTGTTCTTGTCAGTTTCCTAAGCAGAGTTGAACTAGATATGGCCTGTGTGTGTAGGAAACACAGTTCTTTTGTTCTGAGGAAGCTCACTGTTCTGGCATTATAGGAAACACCGTAGAGTAGAAGAGTGCTCTTTTCTCAAAAGCAGAGTGTGTTTCTTGTAATGTGAGCTAGCGTTTTTTTCCCAGTCCTAAATGGAGTTGAATCACATGCAGTTTCTGGTTCTATGAGCAAGAGTTGTTTTCTGGTAAGAAGAGTCACTATTGCGCTCCCATTGCCATACACAGTGCAAATAGCACTGGCATCTGTTCCCAGCAAGTACAGTGTATTGGACTGAAGAGGAGCTACTGTTCTTGTCAGTTTCCTAAGCAGAGTTGAACTAGGTATGGCCCCGGTGTGTAGGAAGCACAGTTCGTTTGTTCTGAGCAAGCTCACTGTTCCGACCCCATAGGAAAAAAAGTAGAGTAGAAGAGTGCTCTTTTCTCAAAATCAAAGTGTGTTTCTTGTAAGGCGAGTTAGTGTTTGTTTACCAGTCAGAAATGGAGTTGAATCCCATGCAGTTTCGGGTCCTATGAACAAGATTTGTGTTCTGGTAAGAAGAGTCACTGTTGTGCTCCCATTGCCATACACAGTGCAAATAGCACACGCGTCTATTCACAGCAAGTACAGTGTACTGGACTGAAGAGGAGCTACTGTTCTTGCCAGTTTCCTAAGTAAAATTGAACTAGATATGGCCGTGTGTGTAGGAAGCACAGGTCTTTTGTTCTGAGCAAGCTCACTGTTCTGGACATATAAGAAACACAGTAGAGTAGAAGAGTGCTCTTTTCTCAAAAGCAGAGTGTGTTTCTTGTAAGGCATGCTAGCGTTTATTTCCCAGTTCTAAATGGAGTTGAATCACGTGCAGTTTTCGGTCCTTCGAGCAAGAGTTGTTTTCTGGTAAGAAAAGTCACTATTGAGCTCACATTGCGATACACAGTGCAAATAGCACTCGCATCTGTTCTCAGCAAGTACACTGTATTGTGCTGAAGAGGAGCTACTTTTCTTGTAAGTTTTTTAAGCAGAGTTGAACTAGATATGGCCCGTGTTTGTAGGAAGCACAGTTCTTTTGTTCTGAACAAGCTCACTGTTCGGAACACTTAGGAAACACAGTAGAGTAGAAGAGTGCTCTTTTCTCAAAAGCAGATTGTGTTTCTTGTAAGGCGAGATAGCGTTTGTTTCCCAGTCCTAAATGAAGTTGAATCCCATGCAGTTTCTGGTCCTACGAGCAAGAGTTGTTTTCTGGTAAGAAGAGTCACTGTTGCGGTCCCATTGTCATACACAGTGCAAATAGCACTGGCATCTGTTCCCAGCATGTACAGTGTATTGGACTGAAGAGGATCTACTGTTCTTGTCAGTGTCCTAAGCAGAGTTGAACAAGATATGGCCCGTGTGTGTAGGAAGCACAGTTCTTTTTTTCTGAGCAAGCTAACTGCTCGACCCCATAGGAAAAACAGTTGAGTAGAAGAGTGCTCTTTTCTCAAAAGCAGAGTGTGTTTCTTGTTAGGCGAGCTAATGCTTGTTTCTCAGTCAGAAATTGAGTTGAATCCCATGCAGTTTCTGGTCCTACGAGCAAGAGTTGTTTTCTGGTAAGAAGAGTCACTATTGCGCTTCCATTGTCATACACAGTGCAAATAGCAATCGGGTCTGTTCTAAGCAAGTACAGTGTATTGGACTGAAGAGGAGCTACTGTTCTTGTCAGTTTCCTAAGCAGAGTTGAACTAGATATGGCCGTGTGTGTAGGAAGCACAGTACTTTTGTTCTGAGCAAGCTCACTGTTCGGATCCCATAGGAAACACAGTAGAGTAGAAGAGTGCCGTTTTCTCAAAAGCAGAGTGTGTTTCTTGTAAGGCGAGCTAGCATTTGCTTTCCAGTCAGAAATGGAGTTGAATCCCATGCAGTTTCTGCTCCTACGAGCAAGAGATGTTTTCTGGTAAGAAGAGTCACTATTGCGCTCCCATTGCCATACACAGTGCAAATAGCACTCGCAACTGTTCCCAGCAAGTACAGTGTATTGGACTAAAGAGGATCCTCTGTTCTTGTCAGTTTCCTAAGCAGAGTTGAACTAGATATGGCTGTGTGTGTAGGAAGCACAGTTCTTTTGTTCTGAGCAAGCTCACTGTTCGGACCCCATAGGAAACACAGTAGAGTAGAAGAGTGCCCTTTTCTCAAAAGCAGAGTGTGTTATTGAAAGGAGAGCTAGCATTTGTTTCCCAGTCCTAAATGGAGTTGAATCACATGCAGTTTTTGGTCTTATGAGCAAGAGTTGTTTTCTGGTAAGGAAAGTCACTATAGCGCTCCCATTGCCATACACAGTGCAAATAGCACTCGCGTCTCTTCCCAGCAAGTACAGTGTATTGGACTGAAGAGGAGCTACTGTTCTTGTCAGTTTCCTAAGCATAGTTGTACTAGATATGTCCCCTGTGTGTAGGAAGCACAGTTCTTTTGTTCTGTGCAAGCTCACTGTTCGGAACCCATGGGAAACACAGTAGAGTAGAGGAGTGCTCTTTTCTCAAAAGTAGAGTGTGTTTCTTGTAAGGCAAGCTAACGTTTGTTTCCCAGTCCTAAATAAAGTTGAGTCACTTGCAGTTTTTGGTCCTACGAGCAAGAGTTGTTTTCTGGTAAGAAGAGTCACTATTGCGCTCCCATTGCCATACACAGTGCAAATAGCACTCGCGTCTGTTCCCACCAAGTACAGTGTATTGGACTAAAGAGGATCCTCTGTTCTTGTCAGTTTCCTAAGCAGAGTTGAACTAGATATGGCTGTGTGTGTAGGAAGCACAGTTCTTTTGTTCTGAGCAAGCTCACTGTTCGGACCCCATAGGAAACACAGTAGAGTAGAAGAGTGCCCTTTTCTCAAAAGCAGAGTGTGTTATTGAAAGGAGAGCTAGCATTTGTTTCCCAGTCCTAAATGGAGTTGAATCACATGCAGTTTTTGGTCTTACGAGCAAGAGTTGTTTTCTGGTAAGGAAAGTCACTATAGCGCTCCCATTGCCATACACAGTGCAAATAGCACTCGCGTCTCTTCCCAGCAAGTACAGTGTATTGGACTGAAGAGGAGCTACTCTTCTTGTCAGTTTCCTAAGCATAGTTGAACTAGATATGGCCCCTGTGTGTAGGAAGCACAGTTCTTTTGTTCTGAGCAAGCTCACTGTTCGGAACCCATGGGAAACACAGTAGAGTAGAGGAGTGCTCTTTTCTCAAAAGCAGAGTGTGTTTCTTGTAAGGCAAGCTAACGTTTGTTTCCCAGTCCTAAATAAAGTTGAGTCACTTGCAGTTTTTGGTCCTACGAGCAAGAATTGTTTTATGGTAAGAATTGTCACTATTGCACTCCCATTGTCATACACAGGGCAAATAGCACTGGTGTCAGTTCCCAGCATGTACAGTGTATTGGGTGTATTGGACTGAAGAGTATCTACTGTTCTTGTCAGTTTCTTAAGCAGAATTAATCTAGATATGGCCGTGTGTGTAGGAAGCACAGTTCTTTTGTTCTGAGCAAGCTCACTGTTCTGGCCTTATAGGAAAGACATTAGAGTAGAAGAGTGCTCTTTTCTCAAAAGCAGAGTGTGTTTCTTGTAAGGCGAGCTAGCGTTTGTTTCCCAGTCCTAAATGGAGTTGAATCCCATGCAGTTTCTGGTCCTACGAGCAAGAGTTGTTTTCTGTTAAGAAGAGTCACTATTGCGCTTCCATTGCCATACACAGTGCAAATAGCACTCGCTTCTCTTCCCAGCAAGTACAGTGTATTGTACAGAATAGGAGATACTGTTCTTGTCAGTTTCCTAAGCAGAGTTGAACTAGATATGGCCCGTGTGTGTAGGAAGCACAGTTCTTTTGTTCTGAGGAAGCTCACTGTTCTGGCCTTATAGGAAACACCGTAGAGTAGAAGAGTGCTCTTTTCTCAAAAGCAGAGTGTGTTTCTTGTAAGGTGAACTAGCGTTTGTTTCCCAGTCCTAAATGGAGTTGAATCCCATGCAGTTTCTGGTCCTACGAGCAAGAGTTGTTTTCTGGTAAGAAGAGACACTATTGTGCTCCCATTGTCATGCACAGGGCAAATAGCACTGGCGTCTGTTCTTAGCATGTAGAGTGTATTGGACTGAAGAGGATCTACTGTTCTTGTCAGTTTCCTAAGCAGAATTGAACTAGATATGGCCCGTGTGTGAAGGAAGCAAAGTTCTTTTGTTCTGAGCAAGCTCACTGTACTGGCCCTATAGGAAAAACAGCAGAGTAGAAGAGTGCTCTTTTCGCAAAAGCAGAGTGGGTTTCTTGTAAGGTGAGCTAGCGTTTTTTTCCAAGTCCTAAATGGAGTTGAATTCCATGCAGTTTCCGGTCCTATGAGCAAGAGTTGTTTTCTGTTAAGAAGAGTCACTATTGCGCTTCCATTGCCATACACAGTGCAAATAGCACTCGCTTCTCTTACCAGCAAGTACAGTGTATTGGACAGAATAGGAGATACTGTTCGTGTCAGTTTCCTAAGCAGAGTTGAACTAGATATGGCCCGTGTGTGTAGGAAGCACAGTTCTTTTGTTCTGAGGAAGCTCACTGTTCTGGCCTTATAGGAAACACCGTAGAGTAGAAGAGAGCTCTTTTCTCAAAAGCAGAGTGTGTTTCTTGTAAGGTGAACTAGCGTTTGTTTCCCAGTCCTAAATGGAGTTGAATCCCATGCAGTTTCTGGTCCTACGAGCAAGAGTTGTTTTCTGGTAAGAAGAGTCACTATTGCGCTCCCATTGCCATACACAGTGCAAATAGCACTGGCGTCTGTTCCCAGCATGTACAGTGTATTGGACTGAAGAGGAGCTACTGTTCTTGTCAGTTTCCTAAGCAGAGTTGAACTAGGTATGGACCCGGTGTGTAGGAAGCACAGTTCGTTTGTTCTGAGCAAGCTCACTGTTCCGACCCCATAGGAAACACAGTAGAGTAAAACAGTGCTCTTTTCTCAAAAGCCGAGTGTGTTTCTTGTAAGGCGATCTAGCGTTATTTTCCCAGTCTAAATGGAGTTGAATCCCATGCAGTTTCTGGTCCTACGAGCAAGATTTGTTTTCTGGTAAGAAGAGTCACTATTAATCTCCCATTGTCATACACAGTGCAAACAGCATGGCGTCTGTTCCCAGCAAGTACAGTGTATTGGACTGAAGAGGATCTACTGTTCTTGTCAGTTTCCTAAGAAGAATTGAACTAGATATGGCCCGTGTGTGAAGGAAGCACAGTTCTTTTGTTCTGAGCAAGCTCACTGTACTGGCACTATAGGAAACACAGCAGAGTAGAAGATTGCTCTTTTCTCAAAAGCAGAGTGTGTTTCTTGTAAGGCGAGCTAGCGTTTGTTTCCCAGTCCTAAATGGAGTTGAATCACATGCAGTTTTTGGTCCAATGAGCAAGAGTTGTTTTCTGGTAAGGAAAGTCACTATTGCGCTCCCATTTCCATACAAAGTGCAAATAGCACTCGCGTCTATTCCCAGCAAGTACAGTGTATTGGACTGAAGAGGAGCTACTGTTCTCGTCAGTTCCTAAGCAGAATTGAACTAGATATGGCCCGTGTGTGTAGGAAGCACAGTTCTTTTGTTCTGAGCAAGCTCACTGTTCTGGCCCTATGGGAAACACAGTAGAGTAGAAGAGTGCTCTTTTCTCAAAAGCAGAGTGTGTTTCTTGTAAGGCGAGCTAGCGTTTGTTTCCCAGTCCTAAATGGAGTTGAATCCCATGCAGTTTCTGGTCCTACGAGCAAGAGTTGTTTTCTGGTAAGAAGAGACACTATTGTGCTCCCATTGTCATACACAGGACAAATAGCACTGGCGTCTGTTCCCAGCATGTAGAGTGTATTGGACTGAAGAGGAGCTACTGTTCTTGTCAGTTTCCTAAGCAGAATTGAACTAGATATGGCCCGTGTGTGAAGGAAGCACAGTTCTTTTGTTCTGAGCAAGCTCGCTGTACTGGCCCTATAGGAAACACAGTAGAGTAGAAGAGTGCTCTTTTCTCAAAAGGAGAGTGTGTTTCTTGGAAGGCGAGCTAGCGTTTGTTTCCCAGTCCTAAATGGAGTTAAACCACATGCAGTTTTTGATCCTTCGAGCAAGAGTTGTTTTCTGGTGAGGAAAGTCACTATTGCGCTCACATTGCCATACACAGTGCAAATAGCACTGTCGTCTGTTCCCAGCAAGTACAGTGTATTGGACTGAGAGGAGCTACTGTTCTTGTCAGTTTCCTAAGCAGAGTTGAACTAGATATGGCCCGTGTGTGTAGGAAGCACAGTTCTTTTGTTCTGAGCAAGCTCACTGTTCGGACACCATAGGAAACACAGTAGAGTATAAGTGTGCCCTTTTCTCAAAAGCAGAGCGTGTTTCTTGTAAGGCGAGCTAGCATTTGTTTTCCAGTCCTCAGTGGAGTTGAATCACATGCAGTTTCTGGTCCTACGAGCAAGAGTTGTTTTCTGGTAAGAAGACTCACTATTGCACTCCCTTTGTCATACACAGGGCAAATAGCACTTGTGTCTGTTCCCAGCATGTACAGTGTATTGGCCTGAAGAGGATCTACTGTTCTTGTCAGTTTCCTAAGCAGAGTTGAACTACATATGGCCCGTGTGTGTAGGAAGCACAGTTCTTTTGTTCTGAGGAAGCTCACTGTACTGGCCCTATAGGAAACACAGCAGAGTAGAAGAGTGCTCTTTTCTCAAAAGCAGAGTGTGTTTCTTGTAAGGTGAGCTAGCGTTTGTTTCCCAGTCCTAAATGGAGTTGAATCACATGCAGTTTTTGGTCCTATGAGCAAGAGTGGTTTTCTGGTAAGGAAAGTCACTATTGCGCTCCCATTTCCATACAAAGTGCAAATAGCACTCGCGTCTGTTCCCAGCAAGTACAGTGCATTGGACTGAAGTGGAGCTACTGTTCTTGTCAGTTTCCTAAGCAGAGTTGAACTGGATATGGCCCGTGTTTGTAGGAGGCACAGTTCTTTTGTTCTGAGCAAGCTCACTGTTCTGGCCCTATGGGAAACACAGTAGAGTAGAAGAGTGCTCTTTTCTCAAAAGCAGAGTGTGTTTCTTGTAAGGCGAGCTAGCGTTTTTTTCCCAGTCTTAAATGGAGTTGAATCCCATGCAGTTTCTGGTCCTACGAGCAAGAGTTGCTTTCTGGTAAGAAGTGTCACTATTGCGCTTCCATTGTCATACACAGTGCAAATAGCACTCGCTTCTCCTCCCAGCAAGTACAGTGTATTGGACAGAATAGGAGATACTGTTCTTGTCAGTTTCCTAAGCAGAGTTGAACTAGATATGGCCCGTGTGTGTAGGAAGCACAGTTCTTTTGTTCTGAGGAAGCTCACTGTTCTGGCCTTATAGGAAACACCGTAGAGTAGAAGAGTGCTCTTTTCTCAAAAGCAGAGTGTGTTTCTTGTAAGGTGAACTAGCGTTTGTTTCCCAGTCCTAAATGGAGTTGAATCCCATGCAGTTTCTGGTCCTACGAGCAAGAGTTGTTTTCTGGTAAGAAGAGTCACTATTGCGCTCCCATTGCCATACACAGTGCAAATAGCACTGGCGTCTGTTCCCAGCAAGTACAGTGTATTGGACTGAAGAGGAGATACTGTTCTTGTCAGTTTCCTAAGCATAGTTGAACTAGATATGGCCCATGTGTGTAGGAAGCACAGTTCATTTGTTCTGAGCAAGCTCACTGTTCGGACCCTATAGGAAACACAGTAGAGTAGAAGAGTGCTCTTTTCTCAAAAGACGAGGGTGTTTCTTGTAAGTCGAGCTAGGGTTTGTTTCCCAGTCCTAAATGGAGTTGAATCACATGCAGTTTTTGGTCCTACGAGCAAGAGTTGTTTTCTGGTAAGAAGAGTCACTATTACTCTCCCATTGTCATACACAGTGCAAACAGCACTGGCGTCTGTTCCCAGCAAGTACAGTGTATTGGACTGAAGAGGATCTACTGTTCTTGTCAGTTTCCTAAGCAGAATTGAACTAGATATGGCCCGTGTGTGAAGGAAGCACAGTTCTTGTGTTCTGAGCAAGCTCACTGTACTGTCACTATAGGAAACACAGCAGAGTAGAAGAGTGCTCTTTTCTCAAAAGCAGAGTGTGTTTCTTGTAAGGCGAGCTAACGTTTGTTTCCCAGTCCTAAATGGAGTTGAATCACATGCAGTTTTTGGTCCAATGATCAAGAGTTGTTTTCTGGTAAGGAAAGTCACTATTGCGCTCCCATTTCCATACAAAGTGCAAATAGCACTCGCGTCTATTCCCAGCAAGTACAGTGTATTGGACTGAAGAGGAGCTACTGTTCTGATCAGTTCCTAAGCAGAGTTGAACTAGATATGGCCCGTGTGTGTAGGAAGCACAGTTGTTTTGTTCTCAGCAAGCTCACTGTTCTGGCCCCATGGGAAACACAGTAGAGTAGAAGAGTGCTCTTTTCTCAAAAGCAGAGTGTGTTTCTTGTAAGGCGAGGTAGTGTTTGTTTCCCAGTCATAAATGGAGTTGAATCCCATTCAGCTTCTGTTCCTACGAGCAAGAGTTGTTTTCTGGTAAGAAGAGACACTATTGTGCTCCCATTGTCATGCACAGAGCAAATAGCACTGGTGTCTGTTCCCAGCATGTAGAGTGTATTGGACTGAAGAGGATCTACTGTTCTTGTCAGTTTCCTAAGCAGAATTGAACTAGATATGGCCCGTGTGTGAAGGAAGCACAGTTCTTTTGTTCTGAGCAAGCTCACTATACTGGCCCTATAGGAAACACAGCAGAGTAGAAGAGTGCTCTTTTCTCAAAAGCAGAGTGTGTTTCTTGTAAGGTGAGCTAGCGTTTGTTTCCCAGTCCTAAATGGAGTTGAATCACATGCAGTTTTTGGTCCTATGAGCAAGAGTTGTTTTCTGGTAAGGAAAGTCACTATTGAGCTCCCATTTCCATACAAAGTGCAAATAGCACTCGCGACTGTTCCCAGCAAGTACAGTGTATTGGACTGAAGGGGAGCTACTGTTCTCATCAGTTTCCTAAGCAGAGTTGAACTAGATATGGCTCGTGTGTGTAGGAAGCACAGTTCTTTTGTTCTGAGCAAGCTCACTTTTCTGGCCCTATGGGAAACACAGTAGAGTAGAAGAGTGCTCTTTTCTCAAAAGCAGAGTGTGTTTGTTGTAAGGCGAGCTAGCGTTTTTTTCCCAGTCCTAAATGGAGTTGAATCACATGCAGTTTCTGGTCCTACGAGCAAGAGTTGTTTTCTGTTAAGAAGAGTCACTATTGTGCTTCCATTGCCATACACAGTGCAAATAGCACTCGCTTCTCTTCCCAGCAAGTACAGTGTATTGGACAGAATAGGAGATACTGTTCTTGTCAGTTTCCTAAGCAGAGTTGAACTAGATATGGCCCGTGTGTGTAGGAAGCACAGTTCTTTTGTTCTGAGCAAGCTCACTGTTCTGGCCTTATAGGAAACACCGTAGAGTAGAAGAGTGCTCTTTTTTCAATAGCAGAGTGTGTTTCTTGTAAGGTGAACTAGCGTTTGTTTCCCAGTCCTAAATGGAGTTGAATCCCATGCAGTTTCTGTTCTTAGGAGCAAGAGTTGTTTTCTGGTAAGAAGAGTCACTATTGCGCTCCCATTGTCATACACAGGGCAAATAGCACTGGCGTCTGTTCCCAGCATGTAGAGTGTATTGGACTGAAGAGGAGCTACTGTTCTTGTCAGTTTCCTAAGCAGAATTGAACTGGATATGGCCATGTGTGTAGGAAGCACAGTTCTTTTGTTCTGAGCAAGCTTGCTGTACTGGCCCTATAGGAAACACAGGAGAATAGAAGAGTGCTCTTTTCTCAAAAGCAGAGTGTGTTTCTTGTAAGGCGAGCTAACGTTTGTTTCCCAGTCCTAAATGGAGTTGAATCACATGCAGTTTTTAGTCCTACGAGCAAGAGTTTTTTTCTGGTAAGGAAAGTCACTATTGCGCTCCCATTTCCATACAAAGTGCAAATAGCACTCGCGTCTGATCCCAGCAAGTACAGTGCATTGGACTGAAGAGGAGCTACTGTTCTCGTCAGTTTCCTAAACAGAGTTGAACTAGATATGGCCCGTGTGTGTAGGAAGCACAGTTCTTTTGTTCTGAGCAAGCTCACTGTTCTGGCCATATAGGAAACACAGTAGAGTAGAAGAGTGCTCTTTTCTCAAAAGCAGAGTGTGTTTCTCGTAAGGCGAGCTAGCTTTTTTTTCCCAGTCCTAAATGGAGTTGAATCCCATGCAGTTTCTGGTCGTATGAGCAAGAGTTGTTTTCTGGTAAGAAGAGTCACTATTGCACTCCCATTGCCATACACAGTGCAAATAGCACTCGCTTCTCTTCCCAACAAGTAAAGTGTATTGGACAGAATAGGAGATACTGTTCTTGTCAGTTTCCTAAGCAGAGTTGAACTAGATATGGCCCGTGTGTGTAGGAAACACAGTTCTTTTGTTCTGAGGAAGCTCACTGTTCTGGCATTATAGGAAACACCGTAGAGTAGAAGAGTGCTCTTTTCTCAAAAGCAGAGTGTGTTTCTTGTAATGTGAGCTAGCGTTTTTTTCCCAGTCCTAAATGGAGTTGAATCACATGCCGTTTCTGGTTCTATGAGCAAGAGTTGTTTTCTGGTAAGAAGAGTCACTATTGCGCTCCCATTGCCATACACAGTGCAAATAGCACTGGCATCTGTTCCCAGCAAGTACAGTGTATTGGACTGAAGAGGAGCTACTGTTCTTGTCAGTTTCCTAAGCAGAGTTGAACTAGGTATGGCCCCGGTGTGTAGGAAGCACAGTTCGTTTGTTCTGAGCAAGCTCACTGTTCCGACCCCATAGGAAAAAAAGTAGAGTAGAAGAGTGCTCTTTTCTCAAAATCAAAGTGTGTTTCTTGTAAGGCAAGTTAGTGTTTGTTTACCAGTCAGAAATGGAGTTGAATCCCATGCAGTTTCGGGTCCTATGAACAAGATTTGTGTTCTGGTAAGAAGAGTCACTGTTGTGCTCCCATTGCCATACACAGTGCAAATAGCACACGCGTCTGTTCACAGCAAGTACAGTGTACTGGACTGAAGAGGAGCTACTGTTCTTGCCAGTTTCCTAAGTAAAATTGAACTAGATATGGCCGTGTGTGTAGGAAGCACAGGTCTTTTGTTCTGAGCAAGCTCACTGTTCTGGACATATAAGAAACACAGTAGAGTAGAAGAGTGCTCTTTTCTCAGAAGCAGAGTGTGTTTCTTGTAAGGCGAGCTAGCGTTTGTTTCCCAGTCCTAAATGGAGCTGAATCACATGCAGTTTTTCGTCCTACGAGCAAGAGTTGTTTTCTGGTAAGGAAAGTCACTATTGAGCTCACATTGCGATACACAGTGCAAATAGCACTCGCATCTGTTCCCAGCAAGTACAGTGTATTGTGCTGAAGAGGAGCTACTTTTCTTGTAAGTTTTTTAAGCAGAGTTGAACTAGATATGGCCCGTGTGTGTAGGAAGCACAGTTCTTTTGTTCTGAACAAGCTCACTGTTCGGAACACTTAGGAAACACAGTAGAGTAGAAGAGTGCTCTTTTCTTAAAAGCAGATTGTGTTTCTTGTAAGGCCAGATAGCGTTTGTTTCCCAGTCCTAAATGAAGTTGAATCCCATGCAGTTTCTGGTCCTACGAGCAAGAGTTGTTTTCTGGTAAGAAGAGTCACTGTTGCGGTCCTATTGTCATACACAGTGCAAATAGCACTGGCATCTGTTCCCAGCATGTACAGTGTATTGGACTGAAGAGGATCTACTGTTCTTGTCAGTGTCCTAAGCAGAGTTGAACAAGATATGGCCCGTGTGTGTAGGAAGCACAGTTCTTTTTTTCTGAGCAAGCTAACTGTTCGACCCCATAGGAAACACAGTTGAGTAGAAGAGTGCTCTTTTCTCAAAAGCAGAGTGTGTTTCTTGTTATGCGAGCTAATGCTTGTTTCTCAGTCAGAAATTGAGTTGAATCCCATGCAGTTTCTGGTCCTACGAGCAAGAGTTGTTTTCTGGTAAGAAGAGTCACTATTGCGCTTCCATTGTCATACACAGTGCAAGTAGCAATCGCGTCTGTTCTAAGCAAGTACAGTGTATTGGACTGAAGAGGAGCTACTGTTCTTGTCAGTTTCCTAAGCAGAGTTGAACTAGATATGGCCGTGTGTGTAGGAAGCACAGTACTTTTGTTCTGAGCAAGCTCACTGTTCGGATCCCATAGGAAACACAGTAGAGTAGAAGAGTGCCATTTTCTCAAAAGCAGAGTGTGTTTCTTGTAAGGCGAGCTAGCATTTGCTTTCCAGTCAGAAATGGAGTTGAATCCCATGCAGTTTCTGGTCCTACGAGCAAGAGTTGTTTTCTGGTAAGAAGAGTCACTATTGCGCTCCCATTGCCATACACAGTGCAAATAGCACTCGCATCTGTTCCCAGCAAGTACAGTGTATTGGACTAAAGAGGATCCTCTGTTCTTGTCAGTTTCCTAAGCAGAGTTGAACTAGATATGGCCGTGTGTGCAGGAAGCACAGTACTTTTGTTCTGAGCAAGCTCACTGTTCGGACCCCATAGGAAACACAGTAGAGTAGAAGAGTGCCCTTTTCTCAAAAGCAGAGTGTGTTATTGAAAGGCCAGCTAGCATTTGTTTCCCAGTCCTAAATGGAGTTGAATCACATGCAGTTTTTGGTCTTACGAGCAAGAGTTGTTTTCTGGTAAGGAAAGTCACTATAGCGCTCCCATTGCCATACACAGTGCAAATAGCACTCGCGTCTCTTCCCAGCAAGTACAGTGTATTGGACTGAAGAGGAGCTACTGTTCTTGTCAGTTTCCTAAGCATAGTTGAACTAGATATGGCCCCTGTGTGTAGGAAGCACAGTTCTTTTGTTCTGAGCAAGCTCACTGTTCGGAACCCATGGGAAACACAGTAGAGTAGAGGAGTGCTCTTTTCTCAAAAGTAGTGTGTGTTTCTTGTAAAGCAAGCTAACGTTTGTTTCCCAGTCCTAAATAAAGTTGAGTCACTTGCAGTTTTTGGTCCTACGAGCAAGAGTTGTTTTCTGGTAAGAAGAGTCACTATTGCGCTCCCATTGCCATACACAGTGCAAATAGCACTCGCGTCTGTTCCCAGCAAGTACAGTGTATTGGACTAAAGAGGATCCTCTGTTCTTGTCAGTTTCCTAAGCAGAGTTGAACTAGATATGGCTGTGTGTGTAGGAAGCACAGTTCTTTTGTTCTGAGCAAGCTCACTGTTCGGACCCCATAGGAAACACAGTAGAGTAGAAGAGTGCCCTTTTCTCAAAAGCAGAGTGTGTTATTGAAAGGCGAGCTAGCATTTGTTTCCCAGTCCTAAATGGAGTTGAATCACATGCAGTTTTTGGTCTTACGAGCAAGAGTTGTTTTCTGGTAAGGAAAGTCAATATAGCGCTCCCATTGCCATACACAGTGCAAATAGCACTCGCGTCTGTTCCCAGCAAGTACAGTGTATTGGACTGAAGAGGAGCTACTGTTCTTGTCAGTTTCCTAAGCATAGTTGAACTAGATATGGCCCCTGTGTGTAGGAATCACAGTTCTTTTGTTCTGAACAAGCTCACTGTTCGGAACCCATGGGAAACACAGTAGAGTAGAGGAGTGCTCTTTTCTCAAAAGCAGAGTGTGTTTCTTGTAAGGCAAGCTAACGTTTGTTTCCCAGTCCTAAATAAAGTTGAGTCACTTGCAGTTTTTGGTCCTACGAGCAAGAATTGTTTTATGGTAAGAATTGTCACTATTGCACTCCCATTGTTATACACAGGGCAAATAGCACTGGTGTCGGTTCCCAGCATGTACAGTGTATTGGGTGTATTGGACTGAAGAGTATCTACTGTTCTTGTCAGTTTCTTAAGCACAATTGATCTAGATATGGCCGTGTGTGTAGGAAGCACAGTTCTTTTGTTCTGAGCAAGCTCACTGTTCTGGCCACATAGGAAACACAGTAGAGTAGAAGAGTGCTCTTTTCTCAAAAGCAGAGTGTGTTTCTTGTAAGGCGAGGTAGCGTTTGTTTCCCAGTCCTAAATGGAGTTGAATCCCATGCAGTTTCTGGTCCTACGAGCAAGAGTTGTTTTCTGTTAAGAAGAGTCACTATTGTGCTTCCATTGCCATACACAGTGCAAATAGCACTCGCTTCTCTTCCCAGCATGTACAGTGTATTGGACAGAATAGGAGATACTGTTCTTGTCAGTTTCCTAAGCAGAGTTGAACTAGATATGGCCCGTGTGTGTAGGAAGCACAGTTCTTTTGTTCTGAGGAAGCTCACTGTTCTGGCCTTATAAGAAACACCCTAGAGTAGAAGAGTGCTCTTTTCTCAAAAGCAGAGTGTGTTTCTTGTAAGGTGAACTAGCGTTTGTTTCCCAGTCCTAAATGGAGTTGAATCCCATGCAGTTTCTGGTCCTATGAGCAAGAGTTGTTTTCTGGTAAGGAGAGACACTATTGTGCTCCCATTGATGTACACAGTGCAAATAGCACTGGCGTCTGTTCCCAGCAAGTACAGTGTATTGGACTGAAGAGGATCTACTGTTCTTGTCAGTTTCCTAAGCAGAATTGAACTAGATATGGCCCATATGTGAAGGAAGCACAGTTCTTTTGTTCTGAGCAAGCTCACTGTACTGGCCCTATAGGAAACACAGCAGAGTAGAAGAGTGCTCTTTTCCCAAAATAGAGTGTGTTTCTTGTAAGGCGAGCTAGCGTTTGTTTACATTTCCTAAATGGAGCTGAATCACATGCATATTCTGGTCCTACGAGCAAGAGTTGTTTTCTGGTAAGGAAAGTCACTATTGCGCTCCCATTTCCATACAAAGTGCAAATAGCACTCGCGTCTGTTCCCAGCAAGTACAGTGTATTGGACTGAAGGGGAGCTACTGTTCTCGTCAGTTTCCTAATCAGAGTTGAACTAGATATGGCCCGTGTGTGTAGGAAGCACAGTTCTTTTGTTCTGAGCAAGCTCACTGTTCTGGCCATATAGGAAACACATTAGAGTAGAAGTGTGCTCTTTTCTCAAAAGCAGAATGTGTTTCTTGTAAGGCGAGCTAGCGTTTTTTTCCCAGTCCTAAATGGAGTTGAATCCCATGCAGTTTCTGGTCGTATGAGCAAGAAATGTTTTCTGGTAAGAAGAGTCACTATTGCACTCCCATTGCCATACACAGTGCAAATAGCACTCGCTTCTCTTCCCAACAAGTAAAGTGTATTGGACAGAATAGGAGATACTGTTCTTGTCAGTTTCCTAAGCAGAGTTGAACTAGATATGGCCCGTGTGTGTAGGAAACACAGTTCTTTTGTTCTGAGGAAGCTCACTGTTCTGGCATTATAGGAAACACCGTAGAGTAGAAGAGTGCTCTTTTCTCAAAAGCAGAGTGTGTTTCTTGTAATGTGAGCTAGCGTTTTTTTTCCCAGTCCTAAATGGAGTTGAATCACATGCAGTTTCTGGTTCTACGAGCAAGAGTTGTTTTCTGGTAAGAAGAGTCACTATTGCGCTCCCATTGCCATACACAGTGCAAATAGCACTGGCGTCTGTTCCCAGCAAGTACAGTGTATTGGACTGGAGAGGAGCTACTGTTCTTGTCAGTTTCCTAAGCAGAGTTGAACTAGGTATGGCCCCGGTGTGTAGGAAGCACAGTTCCTTTGTTCTGAGCAAGCTCACTGTTCCGACCCCATAGGAAACACAGTAGAGTAGAAGAGTGCTCTTTTCTCAAAAGCCGAGTGTGTTTCTTGTAAGGCTATCTAGCGTTTGTTTCCCAGTCCTAAATGGAGTTGAATCCCATGCAGTTTCTGGTCCTACGAGCAAGATTTGTTTTCTGGTAAGAAGAGTCACTATTACTCTCCCATTGTCATACACAGTGCAAACAGCACTGGCGTCTGTTCCCAGCATGTAGAGTGTATTGGACTGAAGAGGAGCTACTGTTCTCGTCAGTTCCTAAGCAGAATTGAACTAGATATGGCCCGTGTGTGTAGGAAGCACAGTTCTTTTGTTCTGAGCAAGCTCACTGTTCTGGCCCGATGGGAAACACAGTAGAGTAGAAGAGTGCTCTTTTCTCAAAAGCAGAGTGTGTTTCTTGTAAGGCGAGGTAGCGTTTGTTTCCCAGTCCTAAATGGAGTTGAATCCCATGCAGTTTCTGGTCCTACGAGCAAGAGTTGTTTTTTGGTAAGAAGAGACACTATTGTGCTCCCATTGTCATACACAGGACAAATAGCACTGGCGTCTGTTCCCAGCATGTAGAGTGTATTGGACTGAAGAGGAGCTACTGTTCTTGTCAGTTTCCTAAGCAGAATTGAACTAGATATGGCCCGTGTGTGAAGGAAGCACAGTTCTTTTGTTCTGAGCAAGCTCGCAGTACTGGCCCTATAGGAAACACAGTAGAGTAGAAGAGTGCTCTTTTCTCAAAAGGAGAGTGTGTTTCTTGTAAGGCGAGCTAGCGTTTGTTTCCCAGTCCTAAATGGAGTTAAATCACATGCAGTTTTTGATCCTTCGAGCAAGAGTTGTTTTCTGGTGAGGAAAGTCACTATTGCGCTCACATTGCCATACACAGTGCAAATAGCACTGTCGTCTGTTCCCAGCAAGTACAGTGTATTGGACTGAAGAGGAGCTACTGTTCTTGTCAGTTTCCTAAGCAGAGTTGAAGTAGATAAGGCCCGTGTGTGTAGGAAGCACAGTTCTTTTGTTCTGAGCAAGCTCACTGTTCGGACACCATAGAAAACACAGTAGAGTATAAGTATGCCCTTTTCTCAAAAGCAGAGCGTGTTTCTTGTAAGGCGAGCTAGCATTTGTTTCCCATTTCTCAGTGGAGTTGAATCACATGCAGTTTCTGGTCCTACGAGCAAGAGTTGTTTTCTGGTAAGGAGAGACACTATTGTGCTACCATTGATGTACACAGTGCAAATAGCACTGGCGTCTGTTCCCATCAAGTACAGTGTATTGGACTGAAGAGGATCTACTGTTCTTGTCAGTTTCCAAAGCAGAATTGAACTAGATATGGCCCGTGTGTGAAGGAAGCACAGTTCTTTTGTTCTGAGCAAGCTCACTGTACTGGCCCTATAGGAAACACAGCAGAGTAGAAGAGTACTCTTTTCCCAAAAGCAGAATGTGTTTCTTGTAAGGCGAGCTAGCGTTTGTTTCCCAGTCCTAAATGGAGTTGAATCACATGCAGTTTTTTGTCCTACGAGCAAGAGTTGTTTTCTGGTAAGGAAAGTCACTATTGCGCTCCCATTTCCATACAAAGTGCAAATAGCACTCGCGTCTGTTCCCAGCAAGTACAGTGTATTGGACTGAAGGGGAGCTACTGTTCTCATCAGTTTCCTAAACAGAGTTGAACTAGATATGGCCCGTGTGTGTATGAAGCACAGGTCTTTTGTTCTGAGCAAGCTCACTGTTCTGGCCCTATGGGAAACACAGTAGAGTAGAAGAGTGCTCTTTTCTCAAAAGGAGAGTGTGTTTCTTGTAAGGCGAGCTAGCCTTTGCTACCCAGTCATAAATGGAGTTGAATCCCATGCAGTTTCTGGTCCTACGAGCAAGAGTTGTTTTCTGGTAAGAAGAGTCACTATTGTGCTCCCATTGTCATACACAGTGCAACTAGCACTCACGTCTGTTCCCAGCATGTACAGTGTATTGGACTGAAGAGGATCTACTGTTCTTGTCAGTTCCTTAACAGAATTGAACTAGATATGGCCGTGTGTGTAGGAAGCACAGTTTTTTTGTTCTGAGCAAGCTCACTGTTTTGGCCCTACAGGAAACACAGCAGAGTAGAAGATGTTCTTTTCTCAAAAGTAGAGTGTGTTTCTTGTAAGGCGAGCTAGCGTTTGTTTTCCAGTCCTAAATGGAGTTGAATCACATGCAGTTGTTTGTCCCACATAAGAGTTGTTTTCTGGTAAGGAAAGTCACTATTGTGCTCCCATTGCCATACACAGTGCAAATAGCACTCGCGTCTGTTCCCAGCAAGTACAGTGTATTGCACTGAAGAGGAGCTACTGTTCTTGTCAGTTTCCTAATCAGAGTTAAACTATATATGGCACGTGTGTGTAGGAAGCACAGTTCTTTTGTTCTGAGCAAGTTCACTGTTCAGACCCCATAGGAAACACAGTAGAGTAGAAGAGTGCTCTTTTCTCAAAGCAGAGTGTGTTTCTTGTAAGGCGAGCTAGCGATTGTTTCCCAGTCCTAAATGGGAGTTGAATCACATGCAGTTTCTGGTCCTAGGAGCAAGAGTTGTTTTCTGGTAAGAAGACTCACTATTGCGCTCCCACTGTCATACACAGGGCAAATAGCACTGGCATCTGTTCCCAGCATGTACAGTGTATTGGACTGAAGAGGAGCAACTGTTCTTGTCAGTTTCCTAAGCAGAGTTGAACTAGATACGGCCATGTGTGTAGGAAGCACATTTCTTTTGTTCTGAGCAAGCTCACTGTTCGGAACCCATAGGAAAAACAGTAGAGTAGAAGAGTGCAATTTTCTCAAATCAGAGTGTGTTTCTTGTAATGCTAGCTAGCGTTTGTTTCCCAGTCCTAAATGGGAGTTGAATCACATGCAGTTTCTGGTCTTACGAGCAAGAATTGTTTTCTGGTAAGAAGAGTCACTATTGTGCTCCCACTCTCATACACAGGGCAAATAGCACTCGCGTCTGTTCCCAGCAAATACAGTGTATTGGACTGAAGAGGATCTACTGTTCTTGTCAGTTTCCTAAGCAGATTGAACTAGATATGGCTGTGTGTGTAGGAAGCACAGTTCTTTTGTTCTGAACATGCTCAGTGTTCTGGCTCTATAGGAAACACAGTAGAGTAGAAGAGTGATCGTTTCTCAAAAGCAGAGTGTGTTTCTTGTAAGGCGAGCTAGCGTTTGTTTCCCAGTTTAAATGGAGTTGAATCACATGCAGTTTCTGGTCATACTAGCAAGCGTCGTTTTCTGGTATTAAAGTCACTATTGTGCTCCCATTGCCTCACACAGTGCAAATAGCACTCGCTTCTGTTCCCAGCCAGTACAGTGTATTGGACTGAAGAGGAGCTACTGTTCTTGTCAGTTTCCTAAGCAGAGTTGAACTAGATACGGCCCGTGTTTTTAGGAAGCACAGTTCTTTTGTTCTGAGCAAGCTCACTTTTCGGACCCCATAGGAAACACATTAGAGTAGAAGAGTGCTCTTTTCTAAAAAGTAGAGTGTGTTTCTTGTAAGGAGAGCTTGCGTTTGTTTCCCAGTCCTAAATGGAGTTGAATCACATGCATATTCTGGTCCTACGAGCAAGAGTTATTTTCTGGTAAGAAGAGTCACTATTGTGCTCCCACTGTCATACACAGGGCAAATAGCACTGGCGTCTCTTCCCAGCATGTACAGTGTATTGGACTGAAGAGTAGCTACTGTTCTTGTCAGTTTCCTAAGCAGAGTTGAACTAGATATGGCCGTGTGTGTAGGAAGCACAGTTCTTTTGTTCTGAGCAAGCTCACTGTTCGGAACCCATAGGAAACATAGTAGAGTAGAAGAGTGCTCTTTTCTCAAAAGCAGAGTGTGTTTCTTATAAAGCAAGCTAGTGTTTGTTTCCCAGTCCTAAATGGAGTTGAATCACATGCAGTTTCTGGTCCTACAAGCAAGAGTTGTTTTCTGGTAAGAAGAGTCACTATTGCGCTCCCATTGGCATACACAGGGCAAATAGCACTGGCATATGTTCCCAGCATATACAGTGTATTGGACTGAAGAGGATCTACTGTTCTTGTCAGTTTCCTAAGCAGAATTGAACTAGATATGGCCGTGTGTGTATGAAGCACAGTTCTTTTGTTCTGAGCAAGCTCACTCTTTTGGCCCTATAGGAAACACATTAGAGTAGAAGAGTGCTCTTTTCTCAAAAGCAGAGTGTGTTTCTTGTAAGGCGAGCTAGCATTTGTTTCCCAGTCCTAAATGGAGCTGAATCACATGCAGTTTTTGGTCCCACGAGCAAGAGTTGTTTTCTGGTAAGAAGAGTCCCTATTGCGCTACCATTGTCATACACAGGGCAAATAGCACTGGCGTCTATTCCCAGCATGTACACTGTATTGGACTGAAGAGGATCTACTTTTCT
Source organism: Peromyscus eremicus (assembly GCF_949786415.1). Lineage (NCBI taxonomy): Eukaryota > Metazoa > Chordata > Mammalia > Rodentia > Cricetidae > Peromyscus > Peromyscus eremicus. The sequence continues at coordinate 138,918 of NW_026734682.1, read as the reverse complement.
TGTCAGTTTCCTAAGCAGAGTTGAACTAGATATGGCCGTGTGTGTAGGAAGAACAGTTCTTTTCTTCTGAGCAAGCTCACTGTTCGGACACCATAGGAAATACAGTAGAGTGGAAGAGTGCCCTTTTTCAAAAGCAGAGTGTGTTTCTTGTAAGGCGAGTTAGCCTTTGTTTCTCAGTCTTAAATGGAGTTGAATCACATGCAGTTTCTGGTCCTACGAGCAAGAGTTGTTTTCTGGTAAGAAGAGTCACTAGTGTGCTCCCAATGTCATTCACAGGGCATATAGCACTGGCATCTGTTCCCAGCATGTACAGTGTATTGGACTGAAGGGGATCTAATGTTCTTGTCAGTTTCCTAAGCAGAATTGATCTAGATATGGCGCGTGTGTGTAGGAAGCACAGTTCTTTTGTTCTGAGCAAGCTCACTGTTCTGGCCCTATAGGAAACACAGTAGAGTAGAAGAGGGCTCTTTTCTCAAAAGCAGAGTGTGTTTCTTGTAAGGCGAGCTAGCGTTTGTTTCCAAGTCTTAAATGGAGTTGAATCACATGCAAATCTTGTCCTATGAGCAATAGTTGTTTTCTGGTAAGAAGAGTCATTATTGTGCTCCCATTGTCATACAAAAAGCAAATAGCACTGTCGTCTGTTCCCAGCATGTACAGTGTATTGGACTGAAGAGTATCTACTGTTCTTGTCAGTTTCCTAAGCAGAATTGAACTAGATATGGCCGTGTGTGTAGGAAGCACAGTTCTTTTGTTCTGAGCAAGCTCACTGTTCTGGCCCTATAGGAAACACAGTAGAGTAGAAGAGTGCTCTTTTCTCAAAAGCAGAGTGTGTTGCTTGTAAGGCGAGCTAACGTTTGTTTTCCAGTCCTAAATGGAGTTGAATCACATGCAGTTGTTGGTAGCACGAGCAAGAGTTGTTTTCTGGTAAGGAAAGTCACTATTGTGCTCCCATTGCCATGCACAGTTCAAAGAGCACTCGCTTCTGATCCCAGCAAGTACAGTGTATTGTACTGAAGAGGAGGTATTGTTCTTGTCAGTTTCCTAAGAAGAGTTGAACTAGATATGGCCCGTGTGTGTAGGAAGCACAGTTCTTTTGTTCTGAGCAAGCTCACTGTTCGGACCCCATAGGAAACAGAGTAGAGTAGAAGAGTGCTCTTTTCTCAAAAGCAGAGTGTGTTTCTTGTAAGACGCACTAGCGTTTGTTTCCCAGTCCTAAATGTAGTTGAATCCCATGCAGTTTTTCGTACTATAATCAAGAGTTGTTTTCTGGTAAGAAGAGTCACTATAGCGCTCCAATTGCCATACACACTGCAAATAGCACTCACGTCTGTTCCCAGCAAGTAATGTGTATTGGACTGAAGAGGAGCTACTGTTCTTGTCAGATTCCTAAGCAGAGTTGATCTAGATATGGCCCGTGTGTGTATGAAGCACAGTTCTTTTCTTCTGAGCAAGCTCACTTTTCGAACCCTATAGGAAACACATTAGATTGAAGAGTGTTCTTTTCTAAAAAGCAGAGTGTGTTTCTTGAAAGGCAAGCTAGCGTTTGTTTCCCAGTCCTAAATGGAGTTGAATCACATGCAGTTTCTGGTCCTACGAGCAAGCGCTGCTTTCGGGTAAGAAGAGTCACTGTTGTGCTCCCATTGTCACACAGTGCAAATAGCACTGTCTTCTGTTCCCAGCATGTACAGTGTATTGGACTGAATGGGATTTACTGTTCTTGTCAGTTTCCTAAGCAGAATTGAACTAGATATGGCCGTGTGTGTAGGAAGCACAGTTTTTTTGTTCTGTGCAAGCTCACTGTTTTGGCCCTTTGGGAAACACAGCAGAGTAGAAGATGTTCTTTTCTCAAAAGTAGAGTGTGTTTCTTGTAAGGCGAGCTAGCATTTGTTTTCCAGTCCTAAATGGAGTTGAATCACATGCAGTTGTTTGTCCCACGTGTAAGAGTTGTTTTCTGGTAAGGAAAGTCACTATTGCGCTCCCATTGCCATACACAGTGCAAATAGCACTCGCGTCTGTTCCCAGCAAGTACAGTGTATTGGATTGAAGAGGAGCTACTGTTCTTGTCAGTTTCCTAAGCAGAGTTAAACTATATATGGCACGTGTGTGTAGGAAGCACAGTTCTTTTATTCTGAGCAAGCTCACTGTTCGGACCCCTTAGGAAACAGTAGAGTAGAAGAGTGCTCTTTTCTCAAAAGCAGAGTGTGTTTCTTGTAAGGCAAGCTAGCGTTTGTTTCCCAGTCCTAAATGGGAGTTGAATCACATGCAGTTTCTGGTCCTACGTGCAAGAATTGTTTTCTGGTAAGAAGAGACACTATTGTGCTCCCTCTGTCATACACAGGGCAAATAGCACTGGCGTCTGTTCCCAGCAAATACAGTGTATTGGACTGAAGAGGAGCTACTGTTCTTGTCAGTTTCCTAAGCAGAGTTGAACTAGATATAGCCCGTGTGTGTTGGAAGCACAGTTCTTTTTTTCTGAGCAAGCTCACTGTTTTGGCCCTATAGGAAACACAGTAGAGTAGAAGAGTGCTCTTTTCTCAAAAGAAGAGTGTATTTCTTGTAAGGCGAGCTAGCATTTATTTCCCAGTCCTAAATGGAGTTGAATCACATGCAGTTTTTGGTCCTACAAGCAAGAGTTGTTTTCTGGTAAGGAAAGTCACTATTGTGCTCCCATTGGCACACACAGTGCAAATAGGACTCGCGTCTGTTCCCATCAAGTACAGTGTATTGGACTGAAGAGGAGCTACTGTTCTTGTCAGTTTCCTAAGCAGAATTGAACTAGATATGGCCGTGTGTGTATGAAGCACAGTTCTTTTGTTCTGAGCAAGCTCACTCTTTTGGCCCTATAGGAAACACATTAGAGTAGAAGAGTGCTCTTTTCTCAAAAGCAGAGTGTGTTTCTTGTAAGGCGAGCTAGCGTTTGTTTCCCAGTCCTAAATGGAGTTGAATCACATGCAGTTTTTGGTCCCATGAGCAAGAGTTGTTTTCTGGTAAGAAGAGTCCCTATTGCGCTCCCATTGTCATACACAGGGCAAATAGCACTGGCGTCTATTCCCAGCATGTACACTGTATTGGACTGAAGAGGATCTACTGTTCTTGTCAGTTTCCTAAGCAGAGTTGAACTAGATATGGCCGTGTGTGTAGGAAGAACAGTTCTTTTCTTCTGAGCAAGCTCACTGTTCGGACACCATAGGAAATACAGTAGAGTGGAAGAGTGCTCTTTTTCAAAAGCAGAGTGTGTTTCTTGTAAGGCGAGTTAGCCTTTGATTCTCAGTCCTAAATGGAGTTGAATCACATGCAGTTTCTGGTCCTACGAGCAAGAGTTGTTTTCTGGTAAGAAGAGTCACTAGTGTGCTCCCACTGTCATTCACAGGGCATATAGCACTGGCATCTGTTCCCAGAATGTACAGTGTATTGGACTTAAGAGGATCGACTGTTCTTGTCAGTTTCCTAAGCAGAATTGATCTAGATATGGCGCATGTGTTTAGGAAGCACAGTTCTTTTGTTCTGAGCAAGCTCACTGTTCTGGCCCTATAGGAAACACAGTAGAGTAGAAGAGTGCTCTTTTCTCAAAAGCAGAGTGTGTTTCTTGTAAGGCGAGCTAGCGTTTGTTTCCAAGTCTTAAATGGAGTTGAATCACATGCAAATCTGGTCCTATGAGCAATAGTTGTTTTCTGGTAAGAAGAGTAATTATTGTGCTCCCATTGTCATAGAAAAAGCAAATAGCACTGTCGTCTGTTCCCAGCATGTACAGTGTATTGGACTGAAGAGGATCTACTGTTCTTGTCAGTTTCCTAAGCAGAATTGAACTAGATATGGCCGTGTGTGTAGGAAGCACAGTTCTTTTGTTCTGAGCAAGCTCACTGTTCTGGCCCTATAGGAAACACAGTAGAGTAGAAGAGTGCTCTTTTCTCAAAAGCAGAGTGTGTTGCTTGTAAGGCGAGCTAGCGTTTGTTATCCAGTCCTAAATGGAGTTGAATCACATGCAGTTGTTGGTCCCACAAGCAAGAGTTGTTTTCTGGTAAGGAAAGTCACTATTGTGCTCCCATTGCCGTGCACAGTGCAAAGAGCACTCGCGTCTGATCCCAGCAAGTACAGTGTATTGTACTGAAGAGGAGGTATTGTTCTTGTCATTTTCCTAAGCAGAGTTGAACTAGATATGGCCCGTGTGTGTAGGAAGCACAGTTCTTTTGTTCTGAGCAAGCTCACTGTTCGGACCCCATACGAAACAGAGTAGAGTAGAAGAGTGCTCTTTTCTCAAAAGAAGAGTGTGTTTCTTGTAAGGCAAGCTAGCGTTTGTTTCCCAGTCCTAAATGGAGATGAATCCCATGCAGTTTCTGGTCCTACAAGCAAGAGTTGTTTTCTTGTAAGAAGAGTCACTATTGCGCTCCCATTGCCATACACAGTGCAAATAGCACTGGCGTCTGTTCCCAGCATGTACAGTGTATTGCACTGAAGAGGATCTACTGTTCTTGTCAGTTTCCTAAGCAGAGTTGAAATAGATATAGCACGTGTGTGTAGGAAGCACAGTTCTTTTGTTCTGAGCAAGCTGACTGTTCGCACCCCATAGGAAACACAGTAGAGTAGAAGAGTGCTCTTTTCTCAAAAGCAGAGTGTGTTTCTTGTAAGGCGAGCTAGCGTTTGTTTCCCAGTCCTAAATGGAGTTGAATCACATGCAGTTTTTGGTCCCACGAGGAAGAGTTGTTTTCTGGTAAGGAAAGTCACTATTCGCTCCCTTTCTCATACACAGAGCAAATAGCACACGTGTCTTTTCCCAGCAAGTACAGTGTATTGGACTGAAGAGGAGCTACTGTTCTTGTCAGATTCCTAAGCACAGTTGAACTAGATATTGCCCGTGTGTGTAGGAAGCACAGTTCTTTTGTTCTGAGCAAGCTGACTGTTCGGACCCCAGAGGAAACACAGTAGAGTAGAAGAGTGCTCTTTTCTCAAAAGCAGAGTGTGTTTCTTGTAAGGCGAGCTAGCGTTTGTTTCCCTGTCCTAAATGGAGTTGAATCCCATGCAGTTTCTGGTCCAACGAGCAAGAGTTGTTTTCTGGTATCAAGAGTCACTATTGTGCTCCCATTGTCATACACAGGGCAAATAGCACTGGCGTCTGTTCCCAGCATGTACAGTGTTTTGGACAGAAGAGGATCTACTGTTCTTGTCAGTTTCCTAAGCAGAATTGTGCTAGCTATGGCCGTGTGTGTAGGAAGCACAGTTCTTTTCTTCTGAGCAAGCTCACTGTTCGGACCCCATAGAAAATACAGTAGAGTGGAAGAGTGCCCTTTTCTCAAAAGCAGAGTGTGTTTCTTGTAAGGCGAGCTAGCGTTTGTTTCTCAGTCCTAAATGGAGTTGAATCACATGCAGTTTCTGGTCCTACGAGCAAGAGTTGTTTTCTGGTAAGAGGAGTCACTAGTGCGGTCCCATTGTCATACACAGGGCATATAGCACTGGCATCTGTTCCCAGCATGTACAGTGTATTGGACTTAAAAGGATCTACTGTTCTTGTCAGTTTCATAAGCAGAATTTATCTAGATATGGCCCATGTGTGTAGGAAGCACAGTTCTTTTGTTCTGAGCAAGCTCACTGTTCTGGCCTTATAGGAAACACAGTAGAGTAGAAGAGTGCTCTTTTCTCAAAAGCAGAGTGTGTTTCTTGTAAGGCGAGCTAGCGTTTGTTTCCCAGTCCTAAATGGAGTTGAATCCCATGCAGTATTTCGTCCTATGATAAGAGTTGTTTTCTGATAAGAAGAGTCACTATTGTGCTCCCATTGCCATACACAGTGCAAATAGCACTGGCGTCTGTTCCCAGGAAGTAATGTGCATTTGACTGAACAGGAGCTACTGTTCTTGTCAGTTTCCTAAGCAGAGTTGAACTAGATATGGCCCGTGTGTGTAGGAAGCACAGTTCTTTTGTTCTGAGCAAGCTCACTGTTCGGACCCCATAGGAAACACATTAGAGTAGAAGAGTGCTCTTTTCTAAAAAGCAGAGTTTGTTTCTTGTAAGGCGAGCTAGCATTTTTTTCCCAGTCTTAAATGGAGTTGAATCACATGCAGTTTCTGGTCCTACGAGCAATAGTTGTTTTCTGGTAAGAAGAGTCACTATTGTGCTCCCATTGTCATAGAAAAAGCAAATAGCACTGTCGTCTGTTCCCAGCCAGTACAGTGTATTCTCAGAAGAGGATCTACTGTTCTTGTCAGTTTCCTAAGCGGAATTGAACTAGATATGGCCGTGTGTGTAGGAAGCACAGTTCTTTTGTTCTGAGCAAGCTCACTGTTCTGGCCCTATAGGAAACACAGTAGAGTAGAAGAGTGCTCTTTTTTGAAAAGCAGAGTGTGTTGCTTGTAAGGCAAGCTAGCATTTGTTTTCCAGTCCTAAATGGAGTTGAATCACATGCAGTTGTTGGTCCCACGAGCAAGAGTTGTTTTCTGGTAAGGAAAGTCACTATTGTGCTCCCATTGCCATGCACAGTGCAAAGAGCACTTGCGACTGATCCCAGCAAGTACAGTGTATTGGACTGAAGAGGAGCTACTGTTCTTGTCAGTTTCCTAAGCAGAGTTGAACTAGAAAGGGACCGTGTGTGTAGGAAGCACAGTTGTTTTGTTCTGAGCAAGCTCACTGTTCGGACCCCATAGGAAACACAGTAGAGTAGATGAGTGCTTATTTCTCAAAAGCAGAGTGTGTTTCTTGTAAGGCGAGCTAGCGTTTGTTTCCCAGTCCTAAATGTAGTTGAATCCCATGCAGTTTTTCGTCCTATGAGCAAGAGTTGTTTTCTGGTCAGAAGAGTCACTATTGCGCTCCCATTGCCATACACACTGCAAATAGCACTCGCATCTGTTCCCAGCAGGTAATGTGTATTGGACTGAAGAGGAGCTACTGTTCTTGTCAGATTCCTAAGCAGAGTTGAACTAGATATGGCCCGTGTGTGTAGGAAGCACAGTTCTTTTGTTCTGAGCAAGCTCACTGTTCGGACCCCATAGGAAACACATTAGAGTAGAAGAGTGCTCTTTTCTAAAAAGCAGGGTGTGTTTCTTGTAAGGAGAGCTTGCGTTTGTTTCCCAGTCCTAAATGGAGTTGAATCACATGCAGTTTCTGGTCCTACGAGCAAGAGCTGTTTTCTGGTAAGAAGAGTCACTATTGTGGTCCCATTGTCATACACAGTGCAAATAGCACTGGCGTCTGTTCCCAGCATGTACAGTGTATTGGACTGAAGGGGATCTACTGTTCTTGTCAGTTTCCTAAGCAGAATTGAACTAGATATGGCCCTGTGTGTAGGAAGCAAAGTTTTTTTGTTCTGAGCAAGCTCACTGTTTTGGCCCTATAGGAAACACAGCAGAGTAGAAGAGTGTTCTTTTCTCAAAAGTAGACTGTGTTTCTCGTAAGGCGGGCTAGCATTTGTTTTCCAGTCCTAAATGGAGTTGAATCACATGCAGTTGTTTATCCCACGAGTAAGAGTTGTTTTCTGGTAAGGAAAGTCACTATTGTGCTCCCATTGCCATACACAGTGCAAATAGCACTCGCCTCTTTTCCCAGCAAGTACAGTGTATTGGACTGAAGAGGAGCTACTGTTCTTGTCAGTTTCCTAAGCAGAGTTAAACTATATATGGCCCGTGTGTGTAGGAAGCACAGTTCTTTTGTTCTGAGCAAGCTCACTGTTCAGACCCCATAGGAAACACAGTAGAGTAGAAGAGTGCACTTTTCTCAAAACAGAGTGTGTTTCCTGTAAGGCGAGCTAGCGTTTGTTTCCCAGTCCTAAATGGGAGTTGAATCACATGCATATTCTGGTTCTACGAGCAAGAGTTGTTTTCTGGTAAGAAGAGTCACTATTGCGCTCACACTGTCATACACAGGGCAAATAGCACTGGCGTCTGTTCCCAGCATGTACAGTGTATTGGACTGAAGAGGAGCTACTGTTCATGTTAGTTTCCTAAGCAGAGTTGAACTAGATATGGCCGTGTGTGTAGGAAGCACAGTTCTTTTGTTCTGAGCAAGCTCACTGTTGTGGCCCAATAGGAAAAACAGTATAGTAGAAGAGTGCTCTTTTCTCAAAAGCAGAGTGTGTTTCTTGTAAGGCGAGCTAGCGTTTGTTTCCCAGTCCTAAATGGAGTTGAATCACATGCAGTTTTTGGTCCCACGAGCAAGAGTTGTTTTCTGGTAAGGAAAGTCACTATTCGCTCCCTTTCTCATACACAGAGCAAATAGCACACGTGTCTTTTCCCAGCAAGTACAGTGTATTGGACTGAAGAGGAGCTACTGTTCTTGTCAGATTCCTAAGCACAGTTGATCTAGATATTGCCCGTGTGTGTAGGAAGCACAATTCTTTTGTTATGAGCAAGCTCACTATTCTGGCCCTATAGGAAACACATTAGCGTAGAATACTGCTCTTTTCTCAAAAGCAGAGTGTGTTTCTTGTAAGGCAAGCTGGCGTTTGTTTCCCAGTCCTAAATGGAGTTGAATCACATGCAGTTTATGGTCCTACGAGCAAGAGTTGTTTTCTGGTGAGAAGAGTCACTATTTCGCTCCAATTGTCATACACAGGGCAAATAGCACTGGCGTCTGTTCCCAGCATGTACAGTGTATTGGACTGAAGAGGATCTACTGTTCTTGTCAGTTTCCTAAGCAGAATTGAACTAGATATGGCCGTGTGTGAAGGAAGCACAGTTCTTTTGTTCTGAGCATGCTCACTGTTCTGGTCCTATAGGAAACACAGTAGAGTAGAATAGTGCTCTTTTCTAAAAAGCAGAATGTGTTTCTTGTAAGGCGAGCTAGCATTGGTTTCCCAGTCCTAAATGGAGTTGAATCACATGCAGTTTCTGGTCCTACGAGCAAGAGTTTTTTTCTGGTAAGAAGAGTCACTATTATGCTCCCATTGTCATACACAGGGCAAATAGCACTGGCGTCTGTTGCCAGCATGTACACTGTATTGGACTGAAGAGGATCTACTGTTCTTGTCAGTTTCATAAGCAGAGTTGAACTACATATGGCCGTGTGTGTAGGAAGCACAGTTCTTTTGTTCTGAGCAAGCTCACTCTTCTGGCCATATAGGAAACACATTAGAGTAGAATAGTGCTCTTTTCTCAAAAGCAGAGTGTGTTTCTTTTAAGGCTAGCTATTGTTTGTTTCCCAGTCCTAAATGGAGTTGAATCCCATGCAGTTTCTGGTCCTACGAGCAAGAGTTGTTTTCTGGTATCAAGAGGCACTATTGTGCTCCCATTGTCATAAACAGGGCAAATAGCACTGGCGTCTGTTCCCAGCATGTACAGTGTATTTGACAGAAGAGGATCTACTGTTCTTGTCAGTTTCTTAAGCAGAATTGAGCTAGCTATGGCCGTGTGTGTAGGAAGCACAGTTCTTTTGTTCTGAGCAAGCTCACTGTTCGGACCCCATGGGAAATACAGTAGAGTAGAAGAGTGCCCTTTTCTCAAAAGCAGAGTGTGTTTCTTGTAAGGCAAGCTAGCGTTTGTTTCTCAGTCCTAAATGGAGTTGAATCACATGCAGTTTCTGGTCCTACGAGCAAGAGTTGTTTTCTTGTAAGAAGAATCACTAGTGGGCTCCCATTGTCATACACAGGGCATATAGCACTGGCATCTGTTCCCAGCATGTACAGTGTACTGGACTTAAGAGGATCTACTGTTCTTGTCAGTTTCCTAAGCAGAATTAATGTAGATATGGCCCGTGTGTGTAGAAAGCACAGTTCTTTTTTTCTGAGCAAGCTCATTGTTCTGGCCATATAGGAAAAACAGTAGAGTAGAAGAGTGCTCTTTTCTCAAAAGCAGAGTGTGTTTCTTGTAATGCGAGCTAGCGTTTGTTTCCCAGTCCTAATGGGAGTTGAATCACATGCAGTTTCTTGTCCTACGAGCAAGAATTGTTTTCTGGTAAGAAGAGTCACAGTTGTGCTCCCACTGTCATACACAGGGCAAATAGCACTGGCGTCTGTTCCCAGCAAATACAGTGTATTGGACTGAAGAGGAGCGACTGTTCTTGTCAGTTTCCTAAGCAGAGTTGAACTAGATATAGCCAGTGTGTGTAGGAAGCACAGTTCTTTTTTTCTGAGCAAGCTCACTTTTTTGGGCCTATAGGAAACACAGTAGAGTAGAAGAGAGCTCTTTTCTCAAAAGCAGAGTGTGTTTCCTGTAAGGAGAGCTAGCGTTTGTTTCCCAGTCCTAAATTGAGTTGAATCACATGCAGTTTATGGTCCTACAAGCAAGAGTTGTTTTCTCGTAAGGAAAGTCACTATTGTGCTTCCATTTCCACACACAGTGCAAATAGGACACGAGTCTGTTCCCATCAAGTACAGTGTATTGGACTGAAGAGGAGCTACTGTTCTTGTCAGTTTCCTAAGCAGAGTTGATCTAGATATGGCCCGTGTGTGTAGGAAGCACAGTTCTTTTGTTCTGAGCAAGCTTGCTGTTTGGACCCATTAGGAAACACCGTAGAGTAGAAGAGTGCCCTTTTCTCAAAAGTATAGTGTGTTTCTCGTAAGGCGAGCTAGCGTTTGTTTCGCTGTCCTAAATGGATTTGAATCACATGAAGTTTCGGGTCCAACGAGCAAGAGTTGTTTTCTGGTAAGAAGAGTCACTATTGCGCTCCCATTGTCATACACAGGGCAAATAGCACTGGCGTCTGTTCCAAGCATGTACAGTGTATTGAACTGAAGAGGATTTACTGTTCTTGTCAGTTTCCTAAGCAGAATTGAACTACATATGGCCGTGTGTGTAGGAAGCATAGTTCTTTTGTTCTGAGCATGCTCACTGTTCTGGCCCTATAGGAAACACAGTAGAGTAGAAGAGTGCTCTTTTCTCAAAAGCAGAGTGTGTTTCTTGTAAGTCGAACTAGCGTTTGTTTCCCAGTTCTAAATGGAGTTGAATCACATGCAGTTTCTGTTCCTACGAGCAAGAGTTGTTTTCTGGTAGGAAAGTCACTATTGTGCTCCCATTGCCACACACAGTGCAAATAGCACTCGCATCTGTTCCCAGCCAGTACAGTGTATTGGACTGAAGAGGAGCTACTGTTCTTGTCAGTTTCCTAAGCAGAGTTGAACTAGATATGGCCCGTGTGTGTAGGCAGCACAGTTTTTTTGTTCTGAGCAAGCTCACTTTTCGGATCCCACAGGAAACACATTAGAGTAGAAGAGTGCTCTTTACTAAAAAGCAGAGTGTGTTTCTTGTAAGGAGAGCTTGCGTTTGTTTCCCAGTCCTAAATGGAGTTGAATTACATGCAGTTTCTGGTCCTACGAGCAAGAACTGTTTTCTGGTAAGAAGAGTCACTATTGTGCTCCCATTGTCATACACAGTGCAAATAGCACTGGCGTCTGCTCCCAGCATGTACAGTGTATTGGACTGAAGGGGATCTACTGTTCCTGTCAGTTTCCTAAACAGAATTGAACTAGATATGACCGTGTGTGTAGGAAGCACAGTTTTTTTGTTCTGAGCAAGCTCACTGTTTTGGCCCTATAGGAAACACAGCAGAGTAGAAGAGTGTTCTTTTCTCAAAAGCAGAGTTTGTTTCTTGTAAGGCGAGCTAGTGTTTGTTTCCCAGTCCTAAATGGAGTTGAATCACATGCAGTTTCTGGTCCTACGAGCAAGAGCTGTTTTCTGGTAAGAAGAGTCACTCTTGCGCTCCTATTACCATACACAGTGCAAATAGCACTGGCGTCTGTTCCCAGGAAGTAATGTGCATTTGACTGAACAGGAGCTACCTTTCTTGTCAGTTTCCTAAGCAGAGTTGAACTAGATATGGCCCGTGTGTGTAGGAAGCACAGTTCTTTTGTTCTGAGCAAGCTCACTGTTCGGACCATATAGGAAACACATTAGAGTAGAAGAGTGCTCTTTTCTAAAAAGCAGAGTTTGTTTCTTGTAAGGCGATCTAGCGTTTGTTTCCCAGTCCTAAATGGATTTGAATCATATGCAGTTTCTGGTCCTACGAGCAATAGTTGTTTTCGGGTAAGAAGAGTCACTATTGTGCTCCCATTGTCATACAAAAAGCAAATAGCACTGTCATCTGTTCCCAGCATGTACAGTGTATCGGACTGAAGAGGATCTACTGTTCTTGTCAGTTTCCTAAGCAGAATTGAACTAGATATGGCCGTGTGTGTAGGAAGCACAGTTCTTTTGTTCTGAGCAAGCTCACTGTTCTGGCCCTATAGGAAACACAGTAGAGTAGAAGAGTGCTCTTTTCTCAAAAGCAGAGTGTGTTTCTTGTAAGGCGAGCTAGTGTTTGTTTTCCAGTCCTAAATGGAGTTGAATCCCATGCAGTTTTTCGTCCTATGAGCAAGAGTTGTTTTCTGGTAACAAGAGTCACTATTGCCCTCCCATTGCCATACACACTGCAAATAGCACTCGCGTCTGTTCCCAGCAAGTAATGTGTAATGGACTGAAGAGGAGCTACTGTTCCTATCAGATTCCTAAGCAGAGTTGAACTAGATATGGCCCGTGTGTGTAGGAAGCACAGTTCTTTTGTTCTGAGCAAGCTCACTTTTCGGACCCCATAGGAAACACATTAGAGTAGAAGAGTGCTCTTTTCTAAAAAGCAGAGTGTGTTTCTTGTAAGGAGAGCTTGCGTTTGTTTCCCAGTCCTAAATGGAGTTGAATCACTTGTAGTTTCTGGTCCTACGAGCAAAAGCTGTTTTCTGGTAAGAAGAGTCACTATTGTGCTCCCATTGTCATACACAGTGCAAATAGCACAGGCGTCTGTTCCCAGCATGTACAGTGTATTGGACTGAAGAGGATCTACTGTTCTTGTCAGTTTCCTAAGCAGAATTGAACTAGATATGGCCGTGTGTGTAGGAAGCACAGTTTTTTTCTTCTGAGCAAGCTCACTGTTTTGTCCCTATAGGAAACATAGCAGAGTATAAGAGTGTTCTTTTCTCAAAAGTAGAGTGTGTTTCTTGTAAGGCGATCTAGCGTTTGTTTTCCAGTCCTAAATGGAGTTGAATCACATGCAGTTGTTTGTCCCACGAGTAAGAGTTGTTTTCTGGTAAGGAAAGTCACTATTGTGCTCCCATTGCCATACACAGTGCAAATAGCACTCGCGTCTGTTCCCAGCAAGTACAGTGTATTGGACTGAAGAGGAGCTACTGTTCTTGTCAGTTTCCTAAGCAGAGTTAAACTAGATATGGCCCGTGTGTGTAGGAAGCACAGTTCTTTTGTTCTGAGCAAGCTCACTGTTCGGACCCCATAGGAAACACAGTAGAGTGGAAGAGTGCTCTTTTCTCAAAACAGAGTGTGTTTCCTGTATGGCGAGCTAGCATTTGTTTCCCAGTCCTCAATGGGAGTTGAATCACATGCATATTCTGGTCTACGAGCAAGAGTTGTTTTCTGGTAAGAAGAGTCACTATTGCGCTCCCACTGTCATACACAGGGCAAATAGCACTGGCGTCTGTTCCCAGCATGTACAGTGTATTGGACTGAAGAGGAGCTACTGTTCTTGTCAGTTTCCTAAGCAGAGTTGAACTAGATATGGCCGTGTGTGTAGGAAGCACAGTTCTTTTGTTCTGAGCAAGCTCACTTTTCGGAACCCATAATAAACACAGTAGAGTAGAAGAGTGCTCTTTTCTCAAAAGCAGAGTGTGTTTCTTGTAAGGCGAGCTAACGTTTGTTTCCCAGTCCTAAATGGAGTTGAATCACATGCAGTTTTTGGTCCCACGAGCAAGAGTTGTTTTCTGGTAAGAAGAGTCACTATTGCGCTCCCATTGTCATACACAGGGCAAATAGCACTGGCGTCTGTTCCCAGCATGTACACTGTATTGGACTGAAGAGTATCTACTGTTCTTGTCAGTTTCCTAAGCAGAGTTGAACTAGCTATGGCCGTGTGTGTAGGAAGCACAGTTCTTTTGTTCTGAGCATGCTCACTGTTCTGGCCATATAGGAAACACATTAGAGTAGAATAGTGCTCTTTTCTCAAAAGCAGAGTGTGTTTCTTGTAAGGCGAGCTAGCGTTTGTTTCCCAGTCCTAAATGGAGTTGAATCCCATGCAGTTTCTGGTCCTACGAGCAAGAGTTGTTTTCTGGTATCAAGAGTCACTATTGTGCTCCCATTGTCATACACAGGGCAAATAGCACTGGCGTCATTTCCCAGCATGTACAGTGTATTGGACGGAAGAGGATCTACTGTTCTTCTCAGTTTCCTAAGCAGAATTGAACTAGCTATGGCCGTGTGTGTAGGAAGCACAGTTCTTTTCTTCTGAGCAAGCTCATTGTTCGGACCCCATAGGAAATACAGTAGAGTGGAAGAGTGCCCTTTTCTCAAAAGCAGAGTGTGTTTCTTGTAAGGCGAGCTAGCGTTTGTTTCTAAGTCCTAAATGGAGTTGAATCACATGCAGTTTCTGGTCCTACGAGCAAGAGTTGTTTTCTGGTATGAAGAGTCCCTAGTGTGCTCCCATTGTCATACACAGGGCATACAGCACTGGCATCTGTTCCCAGCATGTACAGTGTATTGGAATTAAGAGGAGCTACTGTTCTTGTCAGTTTCCTAAGCAGAGTTGAATTAGATATGGCCCGTGTGTGTAGGAAGCACAGTTCTTTTGTTCGGAGCAAGCTCGCTGTTCGGACTCAATACGAAACACCGTAGAGTAGAAGAGTGCCCTTTTCTCAAAAGAATAGTGTGTTTCTTGTAAGGCGAGCTTACATTTGTTTCCCAGTCCTAAATGGAGTTGAATCACATGAAGTTTTTGGTCCCACGAGCAAGAGTTGTTTTCTGGTAAGGAAAGTCACTATTCGCTCCCTTTCTCATACACAGTGCAAATAGCACACGTGTCTTTTCCCAGCAAGTACAGTGTATTGGACTGAAGAGGAGCTACTGTTCTTGTCAGATTCCTAAGCAGAGTTGAACTAGATATTGCCCGTGTGTGTAGGAAGCACAGTTCTTTTGTTCTGAGCAAGCTCAATGTTTTGGCCCTATAGGAAACACAGCAGAGTAGAAGAGTGTTCTTTTCTCAAAAGTAGAGTGTGTTTCTTGTAAGGCAAGCTAGCGTTTGTTTTTCAGTCCTAAATGGAGTTGAATCACATGCAATTGTTTGTCCCACGAGGAAGAGTTGTTTTCTGGTAAAGAAAGTCACTTTTGTGCTCCCATTGCCACACAGTGCAAATAGCACTCCCGATTGTTCCCAGGAAGTGCAGTGTATTGGACTGAAGAGGAGCTACTGTTCTTGTCAGTTTCCTAAGCAGAGTTAAACTAGATATGGCCCGTGTGTGTAGGAAGCACAGTTCTTTTGTTCTGAGCAAGCTCACTGTTCGGACCCCATAGGAAACACAGTAGAGTAGAAGAGTGCTCTTTTCTCAAAAGCAGAGTGTGTTTCTTGTAAGGCGAGCTAGCATTTGTTTCCCAGTCCTAAATGGGAGTTGAATCACATGCATTTTCTCGTCCTACGAGCAAGAGTTGTTTTCTGGTAAGAAGAGTCACTACTGCGCTTTCACTGTCAAACACAGGGAAAATAGCACTGGCGTCTGTTCCCAGCATGTACAGTGTATTGGACTAAAGAGGAGCTAATGTTCTTGTCAGTTTCCTAAGCAGAGTTGAACTAGATATGGCCGTGTGTGTAGGAAGCACAGTTCTTTTGTTCTGAGCAAGCTCACTGTTCGGACACCATAGGAAACACAGTAGAGTAGAAGAGTGCTCTTTTCTCAAAATCAGAGTGTGTTTCTTGTAATGCGAGCTAGCGTTTGTTTCCCAGTAATAAATGGGAGTTGAATCACATGCAGTTTCTGGTCCTACGAGCAAGAATTGTTTACTGGTAAGAAGAGTCACTATTGTGCTCCCACTGTCATACACAGGGCAAATAGCACTGGCGTCTGTTCCCAGCAGGTACAGTGTATTGGACTGAAGAGGAGCTACTGTTCTTGTCAGTTTCCTAAGCAGAGTTGAACTAGATATGGCCCGTGTGTGTAGGAAGCATAGTTCTTTTGTTCTGAGCAAGCTCACCCTTCAGACCCCATAGGAAACACCGTAGAGTAGAAGAGTGCCCTTTTCTCAAAAGCATAGTGTGTTTCTTGTAAGGCAAGATAGTGCTTGTTTCCCTGTCCTAAATGGATTTGAATCACATGCAGTTTCTGGTCCAACGAGCAAGAGTTGTTTTCTGGTAAGAAGAGTCACTATTGTGCTCCCATTGTCATACAAAGGGCAAATAGCACTGGCGTCTGTTCCTAGCATGTACAGTGTATTGGACTGAAGAGGATCTACTGTCCTTGTAGTTTCCTAAGCAGAATTGAACTAGATATGGCCGTGTGTGTACGAAGCACAGTTCTTTTGTTCTGAGCATGCTCACTGTTCTGGCCCTATAGGAAACACAGTAGAGTAGAAGAGTGATCGTTTCTCAAAAGCAGAGTGTGTTTCTTGTAAGACGAGCTACCGTTTGTTTCCCAGTTCTAAATGGAGTTGGATCACATGCAGTTTCTGGTCCTACGAGCAAGAGTCGTTTTCTGGTAGGAAAGTCACTATTGTGCTCCCATTGCCACACACAGTGCAAATAGCACTGGCGTCTGTTCCCAGCCAGTACAGTGTATTGGACTGAAGAGGAGCTACTGTTCTTGTCAGTTTCCTAAAAAGAGTTGAACTAGATATGGATCGTGTGTGTAGGAAGCACAGTTCTTTTCTTCTGAGCAAGCTCACTGTTCAGATTCCATAGGAAATACAGTAGAGTAGACGAGTGCCCTTTTCTCAAAAGGAGAGTGTGTTTCTTGTAAGGCGAGCTAACGTTTGTTTCCCAGTCCTAAATGGAGTTGAATCACATGCAGTTTCTCGTCCTAAGAGCAAGAGTTGTTTTCTTGTAAGAAGAGTCACTATTGTGCTCCCATTGTCATACACAGGGCAAATTGCACTGTCCTGTGTTCCCAGCATGTACAGTGTATTGGACTGAAGAGGAGCTACTGTTTTTGTCAGTTTCCTAAGCAGAATTGAACTAGATATGGCCGTGTTTGTAGGAAGCAGAGTTCTTTTGTTCTGAGCAAGCTCACTGTTCGGACCCCATAGGAAACACAGTAGAGTAGAAGAGTGCTCTTTTCTCAAAAGCAGAGTGTGTTTCTTGTAAGGCGAGCTAGCGTTTGTTTCCCAGTCCTAAATCGCATTGAATAACATGCAGTTTCTGGTTCTACGAGCAAGAATTGTTTTCTTTTAAGGAAAGTCACTATTGTGCTCCCATTGCCATTCACAGTGCAAATAGGACTCGTGTCTGTTCCCAGCAAGTACAGTGTATTGGACTGAAGAGGAGCTAATGTTCTTGTCAGTTGCCTAAACAGAGTTGAACTAGATATGGCCCGTGTGTGTAGGAAGCACAGTTCTTTTCTTCTGAGCAAGCTCACTGTTCGGACCCCATAGGAAACACGGTAGAGTAGAAGAGTGACCTTTTCTCAAAAGCAGAGTGTGTTTCTTGTAAGGCGAGCTAGCGTTTGTTTCCCAGTCCTAAATGGAGTTGAATCACATGCAGTTTCTGGTCCTACGAGCAAGAGTTGTGTTCTGGTAAGAAGAGTCACTATTGCGCTCCCATTGTCATACACAGGACAAATAGCATTGGCGTCTGTTCCCACCATGTACATTGTATTAGACTGAAGAGCACCTACTGTTCTTGTCAGTTTCCTAAGCAGAATTGAACTAGATATGGCCGTGTGTGTAGGAAGCACAGTTCTTTTGTTCTGAGCAAGCTCACTCTCGGGCCCTATAGGAAACACAGTAGAGTAGAAGAGTGATCGTTTCTCAAAAGCAGAGTGTGTTGCTTGTAAGGTGAGCTAGGGTTTGTTTTCCAGGCCTAAATGGAGTTGATCACATGCAGTTTCAGGTCCTACGACCAAGAGTTGTTTTCTGGTAAGGAAATTCACTATTGTGCTCCCTTTGCCATACACAGTACAAATAGTACTCGCGTCTGTTCCCAGCAAGTACAGTGTATTGCACTGAAGAGGAGCTACTGTTCTTGTCAGTATCCTAAGCAGAGTTGAACTAGATATGGCCCATGTGTAGGAAGCACAGTTCTTTTATTCTGAGCAAGCTCACTGTTCGGGACCCATAGGAAACACAGTAGAGTAGAAGAGTGCTCTTTTCTCAAATGCAGAGTGTGTTTCTTGTAAGGAGAGCTAGCGTTTGTTTCCAAGTCCTAAACGGAGTTGAATCCCATGCAGTTTCTAGTCCTATGAGCAAGAGTTGTTTTCTGGTAAGAATAGTGACTATTGCGTTCCCATTGCCATACACAGTGCAAATAGCACTCCCGTCTGTTCCCAGCAAGTACAGTGTATTGGACAGAAGAAGAGCTACTGTTCTTGTCAGTTTCCTAAGCACAGTTAAACTAGATATGACCCGTGTGTGTAGGAAGCACAGTTCTTTTGTTCTGAGCAAGCTCACTGTTCTGGCATATATGGGAAACAAAATAGAGTAGAAGAGTGATCTTTTCTCAAAAGCAGAGTGTGTTTCTTGTAAGGCGAACAAGCATTTGTTTCCCAGTCCTAAATGGAGTTGAATCACATGCAGTTTTTGATCCTACGAGCAAGAGTGGTTTTTTGGTAAGGAAAGTCACTATTGCGCTCCCATTGCCAAAAACAGTGCAAATAGCACTCGCGTCTGTACCCAGCAAATACAGTGTATTGGACTGAAGAGGAGCTACTGTTCTTGTCCGTTTCCCAAGCACAGTTGAACTAGACATGGCCCGTGTGTGTAGGAAGCACAGCTCTTTTGTTCTGAGCAAGCTCACTTTTCGGACCCTATAGGAAACACAGTAGAGTAGAGGAGTGCTCTTTTCACAAAAGCAGAGTGTGTTTCTTTTAAGGAAAGCTAGGGTTTGTTTCCCAGTCAGAAATGGAGTTGAATCCCATGAGGTTTCTGTTCCAACGAGCAAGAGGTGTTTTCTGGTAATAAGAGTCACTATTGCGCTCCCATTGCAATACGCAGTGCAAATAGCACTCGCGTCTTCTTCCAGCAAGTACAGTGTATTGGACTGAAGAGGATCTACTGTCCTTGTCAGTTTCCTTAGCAGAGTTGAACTAGCTATGGCCCGTGTGTGTAGGAAACACAGTTCTTTTGTTCTGAGAAAGCTCACTCTTCTGGCCCTATAAGAAACACATTAGAGTAGAAGACTGCTCTTTTCTCAAAAGCAGAGTGAGTTTCTTGTAAGTCGAGCTAGCGTTTGATTCCCAGTCCTAAATGGATTTGAATCACATGCAGTTTCTGATCCTACGAGCAGGAGTTGTTTTCTGGTAAGGAAAGTCACTATTGTGCTCCCATTGCCATAAACAGTGCGATTAGCACTCGCGTGTGTTCGCAGCAAGGACAGTATATTGGACTGAAGTGGAGCTACAGTTCTTGTCAGTTTCCTAAGCAGTGTTGAACTAGATATGGCCCCTGTGTGTAGGAAGCAAAGTTCTTTTGCTCTGAGCAAGCTCACTGTTCGGACCCAATAGGAAACACAGTAGAGTAGAAGAGTGCTCTTTCTCAAAAGCAGAGTGTGTTTCTTGTAAGGCGAGCTAGTGTTTGTTTCCCAGTCAGAAATGGAGTTGAATCCCATGCAGTTTCTGCTCCTACGAGCAAGAGTTATTTTCTGGTAAGGAAAGTCACTATGAGTTCCCATTGTCTTACACAGTGCAAATAGCACTCGCATCTGTTCCGAGCAAGTACAGTGTATTGGACTGAAGAGGAGCTACTGTTCTTGTCAGTTTCCTAAGCAGAGTTGAATTAGATATGTCCCGTGTGTGTAGGAAGCACAGTTCTTTGTTCTAAGCAAGCTCCCTGTTCAGACCCCATAGGAAACACAGTAGAGTAGAAGAGTGATCGTTTCTCAAAAGCAGAGTGTGTTTCTTGTAAGATGAGCTACCGTTTGTTTCCCAGTTCTAAATGGAGTTGGATCACATGCAGTTTCTGGTCCTACGAGCAAGAGTCGTTTTCTGGTAGGAAAGTCACTATTGTGCTCCCATTGCCGCACACAGTGCAAATAGCACTCGCGTCTGTTCCCAGCCAGTACAGTGTATTGGACTGAAGAGGACCTACTGTTCTTGTCAGTTTCCTAAAAAGAGTTGAACTAGATATGGATCGTACGTGTAGGAAGCACAATTCTTTTCTTCTGAGCAAGCTCACTGTTCAG
Organism: Peromyscus eremicus; assembly: GCF_949786415.1. Taxonomy (NCBI): domain Eukaryota; kingdom Metazoa; phylum Chordata; class Mammalia; order Rodentia; family Cricetidae; genus Peromyscus; species Peromyscus eremicus. The sequence continues at coordinate 118,869 of NW_026734682.1, read as the reverse complement.
ATTCCATAGGAAATACAGTAGAGTAGACGAGTGCCCTTTTCTCAAAAGGAGAATGTGTTTCTTGTAAGGCGAGCTAACGTTTGTTTCCCAGTCCTAAATGGAGTTGAATCACATGCAGTTTCTCGTCCTAAGAGCAAGAGTTGTTTTCTTGTAATAAGAGTCACTATTGTGCCCCATTGTCATACACAGGGCAAATAGCACTGTCCTGTGTTCCCAGCATGTACAGTGTATTGGACTGAAGAGGATCTACTGTTTTCGTCAGTTTCCTAAGCAGAATTGAACTAGATATGGCCGTGTGTGTAGGAAGCACAGTTCTTTTGTTCTGAGCAAGCTCACTGTTCGGAACCCCATAGGAAACACAGTAGAGTAGAAGAGTGCTCTTTTCTCAAAAGCAGAGTGTGTTTCTTGTAAGGCGAGCTAGCGTTTGTTTCCCAGTCCTAAATCGCATTGAATAACATGCAGTTTCTGGTTCTACGAGCAAGAATTGTTTTCTTTTAAGGAAAGTCACTATTGTGCTCCCATTGCCATACACAGTGCAAATAGGACTCGTGTCTGTTCCCAGCAAGTACAGTGTATTGGACTGAAGAGGAGCTAACGTTCTTGTCAGTTGCCTAAACAGAGTTGAACTAGATATGGTCCGTGTGTAGGAAGCACAGTTCTTTTCTTCTGAGCAAGCTCACTGTTCGGACCCCCATAGGAAACACCGTAGAGTAGAAGAGTGACCTTTTCTCAAAAGCAGAGTGTGTTTCTTGTAAGGCGAGCTAGCGTTTGTTTCCCAGTCCTAAATGGAGTTGAATCACATGCAGTGTCTGGTTCTATGAGCAAGAGTTGTTTTCTGGTAAGAAGAGTCACTATTGCGCTCCCATTGTCATACACAGGGCAAATAGCACTCGCGTCTCTTCCCAGCAAGTACAGTGTATTGGACTGAAGAGGAGCTACTGTTCTTGTCAGTTTCCTAAGCAGAGTTGAACTAGATATGGCCGTGTGTGTAGGAAGCACAGTTCTTTTGTTCTCAGCAATCTCACTGTTCGGATCCCATAGGAAACACAGTAGAATAGAAGAGTGTTCTTTTCTCAAAAGCAGAGTGTGTTTCTTCTAAGGCAAGCTAGCGTTTGGTTCCCAATACTAAATGGAGTTGAATCCCATGTAGTTTCTGGTCTTACGAGCAAGAGTTGTTTTCTGGTGAGAAGAGTCACTATTGTGCTCCCTTTGCCATACACAGTGCAAATAGCACTTGCGTCTGTTCACAGCAAGTACAGTGTATTGGACTGAAGAGGAGCTACTGTTCTTGTCAGTTTCCTAAGCACAGTTAAACTAGATATGACCCGTGTGTGTAGGAAGCACAGTTCTTTTGTTCTGAGCAAGCTCATTGTTTTGGCCCTATAGGAAACACAGTAGAATAGAAGAGTGCTCTTTTCTCAAAAGCAGAGTGTGTCTCTTGTAAGGCGAGCTAGCGTTTGTTTCCCAGTCCTAAATGGAGTTGAATCACATGCAGTTTTTGGTCCTAGGAGCAAGAGTTTTTTTCTGTAAGGAAAGTCACTATTGTGCTCCCATTGACACACACAGTGCAAATAGCACTCGCGTCTGTTCCCAGCAAGTACAGTGTATTGGATTGAAGAGGAGCTACTGTTCTTGTCAGTTTCCTAAGCAGAGTTAAACTATATATGGCACGTGTGTGTAGGAAGCACAGTTCTTTTGTTCTGAGCAAGCTCACTGTTCGGACCCCTTAGGAAACACAGTAGAGTAGAAGAGTGCTCTTTTCTCAAAAGCAGAGTGTGTTTCTTGTAAGGCAAGCTAGCGTTTGTTTCCCAGTCCTAAATGGGAGTTGAATCACATGCAGTTTCTGGTCCTACGTGCAAGAATTGTTTTCTGGTAAGAAGAGACACTATTGTGCTCCCTCTGTCATACACAGGGCAAATAGCACTGGCGTCTGTTCCCAGCAAATACAGTGTATTGGACTGAAGAGGAGCTACTGTTCTTGTCAGTTTCCTAAGCAGAGTTGAACTAGATATAGCCCGTGTGTGTTGGAAGCACAGTTCTTTTTTTCTGAGCAAGCTCACTGTTTTGGCCCTATAGGAAACACAGTAGAGTAGAAGAGTGCTCTTTTATCAAAAGAAGAGTGTATTTCTTGTAAGGCGAGCTAGCATTTATTTCCCAGTCCTAAATGGAGTTGAATCACATGCAGTTTTTGGTCCTACAAGCAAGAGTTGTTTTCTGGTAAGGAAAGTCACTATTGTGCTCCCATTGGCACACACAGTGCAAATAGGACTCGCGTCTGTTCCCATCAAGTACAGTGTATTGGACTGAAGAGGAGCTACTGTTCTTGTCAGTTTCCTAAGCAGAATTGAACTAGATATGGCCGTGTGTGTATGAAGCACAGTTCTATTGTTCTGAGCAAGCTCACTCTTTTGGCCCTATAGGAAACACATTAGAGTAGAAGAGTGCTCTTTTCTCAAAAGCAGAGTGTGTTTCTTGTAAGGCGAGCTAGCGTTTGTTTCCCAGTCCTAAATGGAGTTGAATCACATGCAGTTTTTGGTCCCACGAGCAAGAGTTGTTTTCTGGTAAGAAGAGTCCCTATTGCGCTCCCATTGTCATACACAGGGCAAATAGCACTGGCGTCTATTCCCAGCATGTACACTGTATTGGACTGAAGAGGATCTACTGTTCTTGTCAGTTTCCTAAGCAGAGTTGAACTAGATATGACCGTGTGTGTAGGAAGAACAGTTCTTTTCTTCTGAGCAAGCTCACTGTTCGGACACCATAGGAAATACAGTAGAGTGGAAGAGTGCCCTTTTTCAAAAGCAGAGTGTGTTTCTTGTAAGGCGAGTTAGCCTTTGTTTCTCAGTCCTAAATGGAGTTGAATCACATGCAGTTTCTGGTCCTACGAGCAAGAGTTGTTTTCTGGTAAGAAGAGTCACTAGTGTGCTCCCACTGTCATTCACAGGGCATATAGCACTGGCATCTGTTCCCAGCATGTACAGTGTATTGGACTTAAGAGGATCTACTGTTTTTGTCAGTTTCCTAAGCAGAATTGATCTAGATATGGCGCATGTGTTTAGGAAGCACAGTTCTTTTGTTCTGAGCAAGCTCACTGTTCTGGCCCTATAGGAAACACAGTAGAGTAGAAGAGTGCTCGTTTCTCAAAAGCAGAGTGTGTTTCTTGTAAGGCGAGCTAGCGTTTGTTTCCAAGTCTTAAATGGAGTTGAATCACATGCAAATCTGGTCCTATGAGCAATAGTTGTTTTCTGGTAAGAAGAGTAATTATTGTGCTCCCATTGTCATACAAAAAGCAAATAGCACTGTCGTCTGTTCCCAGCATGTACAGTGTATTGGACTGAAGAGGATCTACTGTTCTTGTCAGTTTCCTAAGCAGAATTGAACTAGATATGGCCGTGTGTGTAGGAAGCACAGTTCTTTTGTTCTGAGCAAGCTCACTGTTCTGGCCCTATAGGAAACACAGTAGAGTAGAAGAGTGCTCTTTTCTCAAAAGCAGAGTGTGTTGCTTGTAAGGCGAGCTAGCGTTTGTTATCCAGTCCTAAATGGAGTTGAATCACATGCAGTTGTTGGTCCCACAAGCAAGAGTTGTTTTCTGGTAAGGAAAGTCACTATTGTGCTCCCCTTGCCGTGCACAGTGCAAAGAGCACTCGCGTCTGATCCCAGCAAGTACAGTGTATTGTACTGAAGAGGAGGTATTGTTCTTGTCAGTTTCCTAAGCAGAGTTGAACTAGATATGGCCCGTGTGTGTAGGAAGCACAGTTCTTTTGTTCTGAGCAAGCTCACTGTTCGGACCCCATAGGAAACAGTGTAGAGTAGAAGAGTGCTCTTTTCTCAAAAGAAGAGTGTGTTTCTTGTAAGGCAAGCTAGCGTTTGTTTCCCAGTCCTAAATGGAGATGAATCCCATGCAGTTTCTGGTCCTACAAGCAAGAGTTGTTTTCTGGTAAGAAGAGTCACTATTGCGCTCCCATTGCCATACACAGTGCAAATAGCACTGGCGTCTGTTCCCAGCATGTACAGTGTATTGCACTGAAGAGGATCTACTGTTCTTGTCAGTTTCCTAAGCAGAGTTGAAATAGATATAGCACGTGTGTGTAGGAAGCACAGTTCTTTTGTTCTGAGCAAGCTGACTGTTCGCACCCCATAGGAAACACAGTAGAGTAGAAGAGTGCTCTTTTCTCAAAAGCAGAGTGTGTTTCTTGTAAGGCGAGCTAGCGTTTGTTTCCCAGTCCTAAATAGAGTTGAATCACATGCAGTTTTTGGTCCCACGAGGAAGAGTTGTTTTCTGGTAAGGAAAGTCACTATTCGCTCCCTTTCTCATACACAGAGCAAATAGCACACGTGTCTTTTCCCAGCAAGTACAGTGTATTGGACTGAAGAGGAGCTACTGTTCTTGTCAGATTCCTAAGCACAGTTGAACTAGATATTGCCCGTGTGTGTAGGAAGCACAGTTCTTTTGTTCTGAGCAAGCTGACTGTTCGGACCCCATAGGAAACACAGTAGAGCAGAAGAGTGCTCTTTTCTCAAAAGCAGAGTGTGTTTCTTGTAAGGCGAGCTAGCGTTTGTTTCCCTGTCCTAAATGGAGTTGAATCCCATGCAGTTTCTGGTCCAACGAGCAAGAGTTGTTTTCTGGTATCAAGAGTCACTATTGCGCTCACACTGTCATACACAGGGCAAATAGCACTGGCGTCTGTTCCCAGCATGTACAGTGTATTGGACTGAAGAGGAGCTACTGTTCATGTTAGTTTCCTAAGCAGAGTTGAACTAGATATGGCCGTGTGTGTAGGAAGCACAGTTCTTTTGTTCTGAGCAAGCTCACTGTTGTGGCCCAATAGGAAAAACAGTATAGTAGAAGAGTGCTCTTTTCTCAAAAGCAGAGTGTGTTTCTTGTAAGGCGAGCTAGCGTTTGTTTCCCAGTCCTAAATGGAGTTGAATCACATGCAGTTTTTGGTCCCACGAGCAAGAGTTGTTTTCTGGTAAGGAAAGTCACTATTTGCTCCCTTTCTCATACACAGAGCAAATAGCACACGTGTCTTTTCCCAGCAAGTACAGTGTATTGGACTGAAGAGGAGCTACTGTTCTTGTCAGATTCCTAAGCACAGTTGATCTAGATATTGCCCGTGTGTGTAGGAAGCACAATTCTTTTGTTATGAGCAAGCTCACTATTCTGGCCCTATAGGAAACACATTAGCGTAGAATACTGCTCTTTTCTCAAAAGCAGAGTGTGTTTCTTGTAAGGCAAGCTGGCGTTTGTTTCCCAGTCCTAAATGGAGTTGAATCACATGCAGTTTATGGTCCTACGAGCAAGAGTTGTTTTCTGGTAAGAAGAGTCACTATTTCGCTCCAATTGTCATACACAGGGCAAATAGCACTGGCGTCTGTTCCCAGCATGTACAGTGTATTGGACTGAAGAGGATCTACTGTTCTTGTCAGTTTCCTAAGCAGAATTGAACTAGATATGGCCGTGTGTGAAGGAAGCACAGTTCTTTTGTTCTGAGCATGCTCACTGTTCTGGTCCTATAGGAAACACAGTAGAGTAGAATAGTGCTCTTTTCTAAAAAGCAGAATGTGTTTCTTGTAAGGCGAGCTAGCATTGGTTTCCCAGTCCTAAATGGAGTTGAATCACATGCAGTTTCTGGTCCTACGAGCAAGAGTTTTTTTCTGGTAAGAAGAGTCACTATTGTGCTCCCATTGTCATACACAGGGCAAATAGCACTGGCGTCTGTTGCCAGCATGTACACTGTATTGGACTGAAGAGGATCTACTGTTCTTGTCAGTTTCATAAGCAGAGTTGAACTACATATGGCCGTGTGTGTAGGAAGCACAGTTCTTTTGTTCTGAGCAAGCTCACTGTTCTGGCCATATAGGAAACACATTAGAGTAGAATAGTGCTCTTTTCTCAAAAGCAGAGTGTGTTTCTTTTAAGGCTAGCTATTGTTTGTTTCCCAGTCCTAAATGGAGTTGAATCCCATGCAGTTTCTGGTCCTACGAGCAAGAGTTGTTTTCTGGTATCAAGAGGCACTATTGTGCTCCCATTGTCATAAACAGGGCAAATAGCACTGGCGTCTGTTCCCAGCATGTACAGTGTATTTGACAGAAGAGGATCTACTGTTCTTGTCAGTTTCTTAAGCAGAATTGAGCTAGCTATGGCCGTGTGTGTAGGAAGCACAGTTCTTTTGTTCTGAGCAAGCTCACTGTTCGGACCCCATGGGAAATACAGTAGAGTAGAAGAGTGCCCTTTTCTCAAAAGCAGAGTGTGTTTCTTGTAAGGCAAGCTAGCGTTTGTTTCTCAGTCCTAAATGGAGTTGAATCACATGCAGTTTCTGGTCCTACGAGCAAGAGTTGTTTTCTTGTAAGAAGAATCACTAGTGGGCTCCCATTGTCATACACAGGGCATATAGCACTGGCATCTGTTCCCAGCATGTACAGTGTACTGGACTTAAGAGGATCTACTGTTCTTGTCAGTTTCCTAAGCAGAATTAATGTAGATATGGCCCGTGTGTGTAGAAAGCACAGTTCTTTTTTTCTGAGCAAGCTCACTGTTCTGGCCATATAGGAAAAACAGTAGAGTAGAAGAGTGCTCTTTTCTCAAAAGCAGAGTGTGTTTCTTGTAATGCGAGCTAGCGTTTGTTTCCCAGTCCTAATGGGAGTTGAATCACATGCAGTTTCTGGTCCTACGAGCAAGAATTGTTTTCTGGTAAGAAGAGTCACAGTTGTGCTCCCACTGTCATACACAGGGCAAATAGCACTGGCGTCTGTTCCCAGCAAATACAGTGTATTGGACTGAAGAGGAGCGACTGTTCTTGTCAGTTTCCTAAGCAGAGTTGAACTAGATATAGCCAGTGTGTGTAGGAAGCACAGTTCTTTTTTTCTGAGCAAGCTCACTTTTTTGGGCCTATAGGAAACACAGTAGAGTAGAAGAGAGCTCTTTTCTCAAAAGCAGAGTGTGTTTCCTGTAAGGAGAGCTCGCGTTTGTTTCCCAGTCCTAAATTGAGTTGAATCACATGCAGTTTATGGTCCTACAAGCAAGAGTTGTTTTCTCGTAAGGAAAGTCACTATTGTGCTTCCATTTCCACACACAGTGCAAATAGGACACGAGTCTGTTCCCATCAAGTACAGTGTATTGGACTGAAGAGGAGCTACTGTTCTTGTCAGTTTCCTAAGCAGAGTTGATCTAGATATGGCCCGTGTGTGTAGGAAGCACAGTTCTTTTGTTCTGAGCAAGCTTGCTGTTTGGACCCAATAGGAAACACCGTAGAGTAGAAGAGTGCCCTTTTCTCAAAAGCATAGTGTGTTTCTCGTAAGGCGAGCTAGCGTTTGTTTCGCTGTCCTAAATGGATTTGAATCACATGAAGTTTCGGGTCCAACGAGCAAGAGTTGTTTTCTGGTAAGAAGAGTCACTATTGCGCTCCCATTGTCATACACAGGGCAAATAGCACTGGCGTCTGTTCCAAGCATGTACAGTGTATTGGACTGAAGAGGATTTACTGTTCTTGTCAGTTTCCTAAGCAGAATTGAACTACATATGGCCGTGTGTGTAGGAAGCATAGTTCTTTTGTTCTGAGCATGCTCACTGTTCTGGCCCTATAGGAAACACAGTAGAGTAGAAGAGTGCTCTTTTCTCAAAAGCAGAGTGTGTTTCTTGTAAGTCGAGCTAGCGTTTGTTTCCCAGTTCTAAATGGAGTTGAATCACATGCAGTTTCTGTTCCTACGAGCAAGAGTTGTTTTCTGGTAGGAAAGTCACTATTGTGCTCCCATTGCCACACACAGTGCAAATAGCACTCGCATCTGTTCCCAGCCAGTACAGTGTATTGGACTGAAGAGGAGCTACTGTTCTTGTCAGTTTCCTAAGCAGAGTTGAACTAGATATGGCCCGTGTGTGTAGGCAGCACAGTTTTTTTGTTCTGAGCAAGCTCACTTTTCGGATCCCACAGGAAACACATTAGAGTAGAAGAGTGCTCTTTACTAAAAAGCAGAGTGTGTTTCTTGTAAGGAGAGCTTGCGTTTGTTTCCCAGTCCTAAATGGAGTTGAATTACATGCAGTTTCTGGTCCTACGAGCAAGAACTGTTTTCTGGTAAGAAGAGTCACTATTGTGCTCCCATTGTCATACACAGTGCAAATAGCACTGGCGTCTGCTCCCAGCATGTACAGTGTATTGGACTGAAGGGGATCTACTGTTCCTGTCAGTTTCCTAAACAGAATTGAACTAGATATGACCGTGTGTGTAGGAAGCACAGTTTTTTTGTTCTGAGCAAGCTCACTGTTTTGGCCCTATAGGAAACACAGCAGAGTAGAAGAGTGTTCTTTTCTCAAAAGCAGAGTTTGTTTCTTGTAAGGCGAGCTAGTGTTTGTTTCCCAGTCCTAAATGGAGTTGAATCACATGCAGTTTCTGGTCCTACGAGCAAGAGCTGTTTTCTGGTAAGAAGAGTCACTCTTGCGCTCCTATTACCATACACAGTGCAAATAGCACTGGCGTCTGTTCCCAGGAAGTAATGTGCATTTGACTGAACAGGAGCTACCTTTCTTGTCAGTTTCCTAAGCAGAGTTGAACTAGATATGGCCCGTGTGTGTAGGAAGCACAGTTCTTTTGTTCTGAGCAAGCTCACTGTTCGGACCATATAGGAAACACATTAGAGTAGAAGAGTGCTCTTTTCTAAAAAGCAGAGTTTGTTTCTTGTAAGGCGATCTAGCGTTTGTTTCCCAGTCCTAAATGGATTTGAATCATATGCAGTTTCTGGTCCTACGAGCAATAGTTGTTTTCGGGTAAGAAGAGTCACTATTGTGCTCCCATTGTCATACAAAAAGCAAATAGCACTGTCATCTGTTCCCAGCATGTACAGTGTATCGGACTGAAGAGGATCTACTGTTCTTGTCAGTTTCCTAAGCAGAATTGAACTAGATATGGCCGTGTGTGTAGGAAGCACAGTTCTTTTGTTCTGAGCAAGCTCACTGTTCTGGCCCTATAGGAAACACAGTAGAGTAGAAGAGTGCTCTTTTCTCAAAAGCAGAGTGTGTTTCTTGTAAGGCGAGCTAGTGTTTGTTTTCCAGTCCTAAATGGAGTTGAATCCCATGCAGTTTTTCGTCCTATGAGCAAGAGTTGTTTTCTGGTAACAAGAGTCACTATTGCCCTCCCATTGCCATACACACTGCAAATAGCACTCGCGTCTGTTCCCAGCAAGTAATGTGTAATGGACTGAAGAGGAGCTACTGTTCCTATCAGATTCCTAAGCAGAGTTGAACTAGATATGGCCCGTGTGTGTAGGAAGCACAGTTCTTTTGTTCTGAGCAAGCTCACTTTTCGGACCCCATAGGAAACACATTAGAGTAGAAGAGTGCTCTTTTCTAAAAAGCAGAGTGTGTTTCTTGTAAGGAGAGCTTGCGTTTGTTTCCCAGTCCTAAATGGAGTTGAATCACTTGTAGTTTCTGGTCCTACGAGCAAAAGCTGTTTTCTGGTAAGAAGAGTCACTATTGTGCTCCCATTGTCATACACAGTGCAAATAGCACAGGCGTCTGTTCCCAGCATGTACAGTGTATTGGACTGAAGAGGATCTACTGTTCTTGTCAGTTTCCTAAGCAGAATTGAACTAGATATGGCCGTGTGTGTAGGAAGCACAGTTTTTTTCTTCTGAGCAAGCTCACTGTTTTGTCCCTATAGGAAACATAGCAGAGTATAAGAGTGTTCTTTTCTCAAAAGTAGAGTGTGTTTCTTGTAAGGCGATCTAGCGTTTGTTTTCCAGTCCTAAATGGAGTTGAATCACATGCAGTTGTTTGTCCCACGAGTAAGAGTTGTTTTCTGGTAAGGAAAGTCACTATTGTGCTCCCATTGCCATACACAGTGCAAATAGCACTCGCGTCTGTTCCCAGCAAGTACAGTGTATTGGACTGAAGAGGAGCTACTGTTCTTGTCAGTTTCCTAAGCAGAGTTAAACTAGATATGGCCCGTGTGTGTAGGAAGCACAGTTCTTTTGTTCTGAGCAAGCTCACTGTTCGGACCCCATAGGAAACACAGTAGAGTGGAAGAGTGCTCTTTTCTCAAAACAGAGTGTGTTTCCTGTATGGCGAGCTAGCATTTGTTTCCCAGTCCTCAATGGGAGTTGAATCACATGCATATTCTGGTCTACGAGCAAGAGTTGTTTTCTGGTAAGAAGAGTCACTATTGCGCTCCCACTGTCATACACAGGGCAAATAGCACTGGCGTCTGTTCCCAGCATGTACAGTGTATTGGACTGAAGAGGAGCTACTGTTCTTGTCAGTTTCCTAAGCAGAGTTGAACTAGATATGGCCGTGTGTGTAGGAAGCACAGTTCTTTTGTTCTGAGCAAGCTCACTTTTCGGAACCCATAATAAACACAGTAGAGTAGAAGAGTGCTCTTTTCTCAAAAGCAGAGTGTGTTTCTTGTAAGGCGAGCTAACGTTTGTTTCCCAGTCCTAAATGGAGTTGAATCACATGCAGTTTTTGGTCCCACGAGCAAGAGTTGTTTTCTGGTAAGAAGAGTCACTATTGCGCTCCCATTGTCATACACAGGGCAAATAGCACTGGCGTCTGTTCCCAGCATGTACACTGTATTGGACTGAAGAGTATCTACTGTTCTTGTCAGTTTCCTAAGCAGAGTTGAACTAGCTATGGCCGTGTGTGTAGGAAGCACAGTTCTTTTGTTCTGAGCATGCTCACTGTTCTGGCCATATAGGAAACACATTAGAGTAGAATAGTGCTCTTTTCTCAAAAGCAGAGTGTGTTTCTTGTAAGGCGAGCTAGCGTTTGTTTCCCAGTCCTAAATGGAGTTGAATCCCATGCAGTTTCTGGTCCTACGAGCAAGAGTTGTTTTCTGGTATCAAGAGTCACTATTGTGCTCCCATTGTCATACACAGGGCAAATAGCACTGGCGTCATTTCCCAGCATGTACAGTGTATTGGACGGAAGAGGATCTACTGTTCTTCTCAGTTTCCTAAGCAGAATTGAACTAGCTATGGCCGTGTGTGTAGGAAGCACAGTTCTTTTCTTCTGAGCAAGCTCATTGTTCGGACCCCATAGGAAATACAGTAGAGTGGAAGAGTGCCCTTTTCTCAAAAGCAGAGTGTGTTTCTTGTAAGGCGAGCTAGCGTTTGTTTCTCAGTCCTAAATGGAGTTGAATCACATGCAGTTTCTGGTCCTACGAGCAAGAGTTGTTTTCTGGTATGAAGAGTCCCTAGTGTGCTCCCATTGTCATACACAGGGCATACAGCACTGGCATCTGTTCCCAGCATGTACAGTGTATTGGAATTAAGAGGAGCTACTGTTCTTGTCAGTTTCCTAAGCAGAGTTGAATTAGATATGGCCCGTGTGTGTAGGAAGCACAGTTCTTTTGTTCGGAGCAAGCTCGCTGTTCGGACTCAATACAAAACACCGTAGAGTAGAAGAGTGCCCTTTTCTCAAAAGAATAGTGTGTTTCTTGTAAGGCGAGCTTACATTTGTTTCCCAGTCCTAAATGGAGTTGAATCACATGAAGTTTTTGGTCCCACGAGCAAGAGTTGTTTTCTGGTAAGGAAAGTCACTATTCGCTCCCTTTCTCATACACAGTGCAAATAGCACACGTGTCTTTTCCCAGCAAGTACAGTGTATTGGACTGAAGAGGAGCTACTGTTCTTGTCAGATTCCTAAGCAGAGTTGAACTAGATATTGCCCGTGTGTGTAGGAAGCACAGTTCTTTTGTTCTGAGCAAGCTCAATGTTTTGGCCCTATAGGAAACACAGCAGAGTAGAAGAGTGTTCTTTTCTCAAAAGTAGAGTGTGTTTCTTGTAAGGCAAGCTAGCGTTTGTTTTTCAGTCCTAAATGGAGTTGAATCACATGCAATTGTTTGTCCCACGAGTAAGAGTTGTTTTCTGGTAAAGAAAGTCACTTTTGTGCTCCCATTGCCACACAGTGCAAATAGCACTCCCGATTGTTCCCAGGAAGTACAGTGTATTGGACTGAAGAGGAGCTACTGTTCTTGTCAGTTTCCTAAGCAGAGTTAAACTAGATATGGCCCGTGTGTGTAGGAAGCACAGTTCTTTTGTTCTGAGCAAGCTCACTGTTCGGACCCCATAGGAAACACAGTAGAGTAGAAGAGTGCTCTTTTCTCAAAAGCAGAGTGTGTTTCTTGTAAGGCGAGCTAGCATTTGTTTCCCAGTCCTAAATGGGAGTTGAATCACATGCATTTTCTCGTCCTACGAGCAAGAGTTGTTTTCTGGTAAGAAGAGTCACTACTGCGCTTTCACTGTCAAACACAGGGAAAATAGCACTGGCGTCTGTTCCCAGCATGTACAGTGTATTGGACTAAAGAGGAGCTAATGTTCTTGTCAGTTTCCTAAGCAGAGTTGAACTAGATATGGCCGTGTGTGTAGGAAGCACAGTTCTTTTGTTCTGAGCAAGCTCACTGTTCGGACACCATAGGAAACACAGTAGAGTAGAAGAGTGCTCTTTTCTCAAAATCAGAGTGTGTTTCTTGTAATGCGAGCTAGCGTTTGTTTCCCAGTAATAAATGGGAGTTGAATCACATGCAGTTTCTGGTCCTACGAGCAAGAATTGTTTACTGGTAAGAAGAGTCACTATTGTGCTCCCACTGTCATACACAGGGCAAATAGCACTGGCGTCTGTTCCCAGCAGGTACAGTGTATTGGACTGAAGAGGAGCTACTGTTCTTGTCAGTTTCCTAAGCAGAGTTGAACTAGATATGGCCCGTGTGTGTAGGAAGCATAGTTCTTTTGTTCTGAGCAAGCTCACCCTTCAGACCCCATAGGAAACACCGTAGAGTAGAAGAGTGCCCTTTTCTCAAAAGCATAGTGTGTTTCTTGTAAGGCAAGATAGTGTTTGTTTCCCTGTCCTAAATGGATTTGAATCACATGCAGTTTCTGGTCCAACGAGCAAGAGTTGTTTTCTGGTAAGAAGAGTCACTATTGTGCTCCCATTGTCATACAAAGGGCAAATAGCACTGGCGTCTGTTCCCAGCATGTACAGTGTATTGGACTGAAGAGGATCTACTGTCCTTGTAGTTTCCTAAGCAGAATTGAACTAGATATGGCCGTGTGTGTAGGAAGCACAGTTCTTTTGTTCTGAGCATGCTCACTGTTCTGGCCCTATAGGAAACACAGTAGAGTAGAAGAGTGATCGTTTCTCAAAAGCAGAGTGTGTTTCTTGTAAGACGAGCTAGCATTTGTTTCCCAGTCTTAAATGGAGTTGAATCCCATGAAGTTTCTGGTCCTACAAGCAAGAGTTGTTTTCTGATAAGAAGAGACACTATTGCGCTCATATTGTCATACACAGTGCAAATAGCACTGGGGTCTGTTCCCAGCTTGTACTGTGTATTGGACTGAAGAGGATCTACTGTTCTTGTCAGTTTCCTAAGCAGAATTGATCTAGATATGGCCGTGTGTGTAGGAAGCACAGTTCTTTTGTTCTGAGCAAGCTCACTGTTCAGACCCCATAGGAAAAAAAGTAGAGTAGAAGCGTGCTCTTTTCTCAAAAGAGGAGTGTGTTTCTTGTAAGGTTACCTAGCCTTTGTTTCCCAGTCCTAAAAGGAGTTGAATCACATGCTGTTTTTGGTCCTACGAGCAAGAGTTGTTTTCTGGTAAGAAGAGTCACTATTGCGCTGCCATTGTCATGCACAGGGCATATAGCACTCGCGTCTGTTCCCAGCATGTAAAGTGTATTGGAATGAAAAGAATCTACTGTTCTTGTCAGGTTCCTAAGCAGAATTGATCTAGATATGGCCGTGTGTGTAGGAAGCACAGTTCTTTTGTTCTGAGCAAGCTCACTGTTCTGGCCACATAGGAAAAACAGTAGAGTAGAAGAGTGCTCTTTTCTCAAAAGCAGAGTCTGTTTCTTGTAAGGCAAGCTAGCGTTTGTTTCCTAGTCCTAAATGGAGTTGAATCACATGCAGTTTTCGGTCCTACAAGCAAGAGTTGTGTTCTGCTAAGGAAAGTCACTATTGAGTTCCCATTACCATACACAGTGCAAATAGCACTCGCGTCTGTTCACAGCAAGTACAGTGTATTGGACTGAAGAGAAGCTACTGTTCTTGTCAGTTTTTTAAGCAGAATTTAACTAGATATGGCCGTGTATGTAGGAAGCACAGTTCTTGTGTTCTGAGCAAGCTCACTGTTCGGACCCCATAGGAAACACAGTAGAGGAGAAGTGTACTCTTTTCTCAAAAGCAGATTGTGTTTCTTGTAAGGCGAGCTAGTGTTTATTTTCCAGTTCTAAATGGAGTTGAATCACATGTAGTTTTTTGCCCTACGAGCAAGAGTTTTTTTCTGGTAAGGAAAGTCACTATTGTGCTCCCATTGCCATACACAGTGCAAATAGCACTCGCGTCTGTTCACAGCAAGTACAGTGTATTGGACTGAAGAGGAGCTCTTTTCTTGTCAGTTTCCTAAGCAGAGTTGAAGTAGATATGGCCCGTGTGTGTAGGAAGCATCGTTCTTTTGTTCTGAGCAAGCTCACTGTTCGGACCCCATAGGAAACACAGTATAGTAGAAGCGTGCTCTTTTCTCAAAAGCAGAGTGTGTTTCTTGTAAGGCAAGCTAGCGTTTGTTCCAAGTCCTGAATGGAGTTGAATCACAGGCAGTTTTTGGTTTACGAGCAAGAGCTGTTTTCTGGTAAGGAAAGTCACTATTGCGCTCCCATTGCCATACACAGTGCAAATAGCACTCATGTCTGTTCTGAGCAAGTACAGTGTACTGGACTGAAGAGGAGCTACTGATCTTGTCAGTTTCTTAAGCAGAGTTGAACTAGATATGGCCCGTGTATGTAGGAAGCACAGTTCTTTTGTTCTGAGCAAGCTCACTGTTCAGACCCCATAGGAAAAAAAGTAGAGTAGAAGAGTGATCATTTCTCAAAAGCAGAGTGTGTTGCTTGTGAGGTGAGCTAGTGTTTGTTTTCCAGTCCTAAATGGAGTTGATCACATGCAGTTTCAGGTCCTACGACCAAGAGTTGTTTTCTGGTAATGAAATTCACTATTGTGCTCCCTTTGCCATACACAGTACAAATAGTACTCGCGTCTGTTCCCAGCAAGTACAGTGTATTGGACTGAAGAGGAGCTAATGTTCTTGTCAGTTTCCTAAGTAGAGTTGAACTAGATATGGCCCGTGTGTAGGAAGCACAGTTCTTTTATTCTGGGCAATCTCACTGTTCGGATCACATAGGAAACACAGTAGAGTAGAAGAGTGCTCTTTTCTCAAAAGCAGAGTGTGTTTCTTGTAAGGAGAGCTAGCGTTTGTTTCCAAGTCCTAAATGGAGTTGAATCACATGCAGTTTCTGGTCCTACGAGCAAGAGTTGTTTTCTGGTAAGAATAGTGACTATTGCGTTCCCATTGCCATACACAGTGCAAATAGCACTCGCGTCTGTTCCCAGCAAGTACAGTGTATTGGACAGAAGATGAGCTACTGTTCTTGTCAGTTTCCTAAGCACAGTTAAACTAGATATGACCCGTGTGTGTAGGAAGCACAGTTCTTTTGTTCTGAGCAAGCTCACTGTTCTGGCATATATGGGAAACAAAATAGAGTAGAAGAGTGATCTTTTCTCAAAAGCAGAGTGTGTTTCTTGTAAGGTGAGCGAGCATTTGTTTCCCAGTCCTAAATGGAGTTGAATCACATGCAGTTTTTGATCCTAGGAGCATGAGTTGTTTTTTGGTAAGGAAAGTCACTATTGCGCTCCCATTGCCATACACAGTGCAAATAGCACTCGCGTCTGTACCCAGCAAGTACAGTGTATTGGACTGAAGAGGAGCTACTGTTCTTGTCAGTTCCCCAAGCACAGTTGAACTAGATATGGCCCGTGTGTGTAGGAAGCACAGCTCTTTTGTTCTGAGCAAGCTCACTTTTCGAACCCTATAGGAAACACAGTAGAGTAGAGGAGTGCTCTTTTCACAAAAGCAGAGTGTGTTTCTTGTAAGGAGAGCTAGGGTTTGTTTCCCAGTCAGAAATGGAGTTGAATCCCATGCGGTTTCTGTTCCTACGAGCAAGAGGTGTTTTCTGGTAATAAGAGTCACTCTTGCGCTCCCATTGCAATACACAGTGCAAATAGCACTCGAGTCTGCTTCCAGCAATTACAGTGTATTGGACTGAAGAGGATCTACTGTCCTTGTCAGTTTCCTTAGCAGAGATGAACTAGATATGGCCGTGTGTATAGGAAGCACAGTTCTTTTGTTCTGAGCAAGCTCACTGTTCTGGCCCTGTAGGAAACACAATAGAGTAGAAGAGTGATGTTTTCTAAAAAGCAGAGTGTGTTTCTCGTAAGGCGAGCTAGCGTTTGTTTCCCAATCCTAAATGGAGTTGAATCCCATACAGTTTCTGGTCCTAAGTGCAAGAGTTGTTTTCTGGTAAGAAGAGTCACTATTGCGCTCCCATTGCCATGCACAGGGCAAATAGCACTGGCGTCTGTTCCCAGCATGTACAGTGTATTGGACTGAAGAGGATCTACTGTTCTTGTCAGTTTCCTAAGCAGAGTTGAACTAGCTATGGCCCGTGTGTGTAGGAAACACACTTCTTTTGTTCTGAGAAAGCTCACTCTTCTGGCCTTATAAGAAACACATTAGAGTAGAAGACTGCTCTTTTCTCAAAAGCAGAGAGAGTTTCTTTTAAGTCGAGATAGCGTTTGATTCCCAGTCCTAAATGAATTTGAATCACATGCAGTTTCTGGTCCTAAGAGCAGGAGTTATTTTCTGGTAAGGAAAGTCACTATTGCGCTCCCATTGCCATACACAGTGCGATTAGCACTCGCGTCTGTTCCCAGCAAGGACAGTGTATTGGACTGAAGTGGAGCTACTGTTCTTGTCAGTTTCCTAAGCAGTGTTGAACTAGATATGGCCCTTGTGTGTAGGAAGCACAGTTCTTTTGTTCTGAGCAAGCTCCCTGTTCGGACCCAATAGGAAACACAGTAGAGTAGAAGAGTGCTCTTTCTCAAAAGCAGAGTGTGTTTCTTGTAAGGCGAGCTAGTGTTTGTTTCCCAGTCAGAAATGGATTTGAATCCCATGCATTTTCTGCTCCTACGAGCAAGAGTTATTTTCTGGTAAGGAAAGTCACTATTGAGTTCCCATTGCCTTACACAGTGCAAATAGCACTCGCGTCTGTTCAGAGCAAGTACAGTGTATTGGACTGAAGAGGAGCTACTGTTCTTGTCAGTTTCCTAAGCAGAGTTGAATTAGATATGTCCCGTGTGTGTAGGAAGCACAGTTCTTTGTTCTAAGCAAGCTCCCTGTTCAGACCCCATAGGAAACACAGTAGAGTAGAAGAGTGCTCTTTTATCAAAAGCAGAGTGTGTTTCTTGTAAGGAGAGCTAGTGTTTGTTTCCCAGTCAGAAATGGAGTTGAATCCCATGCAGTTTCTGGTCCTACAAGCAAGAGTTTTTTTCTGCTAAGAAGAGTCACTATTGCCCTCCCATTGCCATACACAGTGCAAATACCACTCGCGTCTGTTCCCAGCAAGTACAGTGTATTGTTTTGAAGATGAGCTACTGTTCTCGTGAGTTTCCTAAGCAGAGTTGAACCAGATATGGCCCGTGTGTGTAGGAAGCACAGTTCTTTTGTCTGAGCAAGCTCACTGTTTGGACCCCATAGGAAACACAGTAGAGTAGGAGAGTGTTCTTTTCTTAAAAGCAGAGTGAGTTTCTTGTAAGGCGAGCTAGCGTTTGTTTCCCAGTCAGAAATGGAGTTGAATCCCATGCATTTTCTGGTCCTACGAGCAAGAGTTGTTTTCTGGTAAGAAGAGTCACTATTGCGCTCCCATTGTCATGCACAGGGCAAATAGCACTCGCGTCTGTTCCCAGCATGTAAAGTGTATTGGACTGAAAAGAATCTACTGTTCTTGTCAGGTTCCTAAGCAGAATTGATCTAGATATGGCCGTGTGTGTAGGAAGCACAGTTCTTTTGTTCTGAGCAAGCTCACTGTTCTGGCCACATAGGAAACACAGTAGAGTAGAAGAGTGCTCTTTTCTCAAAAGCAGAGTCTGTTTCTTGTAAGGCGAGCTAGTGTTTGTTTCCCAGTCCTAAATGGAGTTGAATCACATGCAGTTTTTGGTCCTAGAAGCAAGAGTTGTGTTCTGGTAAGGAAAGTCACTATTGAGTTCCCATTACCATACACAGTGCAAATAGCACTCGCGTCTGTTCCCAGCAAGTACACTGTATTGGACTGAAGAGGAGCTACTGTTCTTGTCAGTTTCCTAAGCAGAGTTGAATTAGATATGGCCCGTGTGTGTAGGAAGCACAGTTCTTTTGTTCTGAGCAAGCTCACTGTTCGGACCCCATAGGAAACTCAGTAGATTACAACAGTGCTCTTTACTCAAAAGCAGAGTGTGTTTCTTCTAAGGCGAGCTAGCGTTTGTTTCCCAGTCTTAAATGGAGTTGAATCCCATGAAGTTTCTGGTCCTACAAGCAAGAGTTGTTTTCTGGTAAGAAGAGACACTATTGCGCTCCCATTGTCATACACAGTGCAAATAGCACTGGGGTCTGTTCCCAGCTTGTACTGTGTATTGGACTGAAGAGGATCTACTGTTCTTGTCAGTTTCCTAAGCAGAATTGATCTAGATATGGCCGTGTGTGTAGGAAGCACAGTTCTTTTGTTCTGAGCAAGCTCACTGTTCAGACCCCATAGGAAAAAAAGTAGAGTAGAAGCGTGCTCTTTTCTCAAAAGAGGAGTGTGTTTCTTGTAAGGTTACCTAGCCTTTGTTTCCCAGTCCTAAAAGGAGTTGAATCACATGCTGTTTTTGGTCTAAGAGCAAGAGTTGTTTTCTGGTAAGAAGAGTCACTATTGCGCTGCCATTGTCATGCACAGGGCATATAGCACTCGCGTCTCTTCCCAGCATGTAAAGTGTATTGGACTGAAAAGAATCTACTGTTCTTGTCAGGTTCCTAAGCAGAATTGATCTAGATATGGCCGTGTGTGTAGAAAGCACAGTTCTTTTGTTCTGAGCAAGCTCACTGTTCTGGCCACATAGGAAAAACAGTAGAGTAGAAGAGTGCTCTTTTCTCAAAAGCAGAGTCTGTTTCTTGTAAGGCGAGCTAGCGTTTGTTTTTCAGTCCTAAATGGATTTGAATCACATGCAGTTTTCCGTCCTACAAGCAAGAGTTGTGTTCTGCTAAGGAAAGTCACTATTGAGTTCCCATTACCATACACAGTGCAAATAGCACTCGCGTCTGTTCACAGCAAGTACAGTGTATTGGACTGAAGAGGAGCTACTGTTCTTGTCAGTTTTTTAAGC
This sequence comes from Peromyscus eremicus, assembly GCF_949786415.1. Lineage (NCBI taxonomy): Eukaryota > Metazoa > Chordata > Mammalia > Rodentia > Cricetidae > Peromyscus > Peromyscus eremicus. The sequence continues at coordinate 99,664 of NW_026734682.1, read as the reverse complement.
AGAATTTAACTAGATATGGCCGTGTGTGTAGGAAGCACAGTTCTTGTGTTCTGAGCAAGCTCACTGTTCGGACCCCATAGGAAACACAGTAGAGGAGAAGTGTACTCTTTTCTCAAAAGCAGATTGTGTTTCTTGTAAGGCGAGCTAGTGTTTATTTTCTAGTTCTAAATGGAGTTGAATCACATGTAGTTTTTTGTCCTACGAGCAAGAGTTGTTTTCTGGTAAGGAAAGTCACCATTGTGCTCCCATTGCCATACACAGTGCAAATAGCACTCGCGTCTGTTCACAGCAAGTACAGTGTATTGGACTGAAGAGGAGCTCTTTTCTTGTCAGTTTCCTAAGCAGTGTTGAAGTAGATATGGCCCGTGTGTGTAGGAAGCATCGTTCTTTTGTTCTGAGCAAGCTCACTGTTCGGACCCCATAAGAAACACAGTATAGTAGAAGCGTGCTCTTTTCTCAAAAGCAGATTGTGTTTCTTGTAAGGCGAGCTAGTGTTTATTTTCCAGTTCTAAATGGAGTTGAATCACATGTAGTTTTTTGTCCTACGAGCAAGAGTTGTTTTCTGGTAAGGAAAGTCACTATTGTGCTCCCATTGCCATACACAGTGCAAATAGCACTCGCGTCTGTTCACAGCAAGTACAGTGTATTGGACTGAAGAGGAGCTCTTTTCTTGTCAGTTTCCTAAGCAGTGTTGAAGTAGATATGGCCCGTGTGTGTAGGAAGCATCGTTCTTTTGTTCTGAGCAAGCTCACTGTTCGGACCCCATAGGAAACACAGTATAGTAGAAGCGTGCTCTTTTCTCAAAAGCAGAGTGTGTTTCTTGTAAGGCAAGCTAGCGTTTGTTCCAAGTCCTGAATGGAGTTGAATCACAGGCAGTTTTTGGTTTACGAGCAAGAGTTGTTTTCTGGTAAGGAAAGTCAATATTGCGCTCCCATTGCCATACACAGTGCAAATAGCACTCATGTCTGTTCCGAGCAAGCACAGTGTACTGGACTGAAGAGGAGCTACTGATCTTGTCAGTTTCCTAAGCAGAGTTGAAAAAGATATGGCCCGTGTATGTAGGAAGCACAGTTCATTTGTTCTGAGCAAGCTCACTGTTCAGACCCCATAGGAAAAAAAGTAGAGTAGAAGAGTGATCATTTCTCAAAAGCAGAGTGTGTTGCTTGTGAGGTGAGCTAGTGTTTGTTTTCCAGTCCTAAATGGAGTTGTTCACATGCAGTTTCAGGTCCTACGACCAAGAGTTGTTTTCTGGTAATGAAATTCACTATTGTGCTCCCTTTGCCATACACAGTACAAATAGTACTCGCGTCTGTTCCCAGCAAGTACAGTGTATTGGACTGAAGAGGAGCTACTGTTCTTGTCAGTTTCCTAAGTAGAGTTGAACTAGATATGGCCCGTGTGTAGGAAGCACAGTTCTTTTATTCTGAGCAAGCTCACTGTTCGGATCACATAGGAAAATCAGTAGAGTAGAAGAGTGCTCTTTTCTCAAAAACAGAGTGTGTTTCTTGTAAGGAGAGCTAGCATTTGTTTCCAAGTCCTAAATGGAGTTGAATCACATGCAGTTTCTGGTCCTACGAGCAAGAGTTGTTTTCTGGTAAGAATAGTGACTATTACGTTCCCATTGCCATACACAGTGCAAATAGCACTCGCGTCTGTTCCCAGCAAGTACAGTGTATTGGACAGAAGATGAGCTACTGTTCTTGTCAGTTTCCTAAGCACAGTTAAACTAGATATGACCCGTGTGTGTAGGAAGCACAGTTCTTTTGTTCTGAGCAAGCTCACTGTTCTGGCATATATGGGAAACAAAATAGAGTAGAAGAGTGATCTTTTCTCAAAAGCAGAGTGTGTTTCTTGTAAGGCGAGCGAGCATTTGTTTCCCAGTCCTAAATGGAGTTGAATCACATGCAGTTTTTGATCCTACGAGCATGAGTTGTTTTTTGGTAAGGAAAGTCACTATTGCGCTCCCATTGCCATACACAGTGCAAATAGCACTCGCGTCTGTACCCAGCAAGTACAGTGTATTGGACTGAAGAGGAGCTACTGTTCTTGTTAGTTTCCCAAGCACAGTTGAACTAGATATGGCCCGTGTGTGTAGGAAGCACAGCACTTTTGTTCTGAGCAAGCTCACTTTTCGAACCCTATAGGAAACACAGTAGAGTAGAGGAGTGCTCTTTTCACAAAAGCAGAGTGTGTTTCTTGTAAGGAGAGCTAGTGTTTGTTTCCCAGTCAGAAATGGAGTTGAATCCCATGCGGTTTCTGTTCTTATGAGCAAGAGGTGTTTTCTGGTAATAAGAGTCACTCTTGCGCTCCCATTGCAATACACAGTGCAAATAGCACTCGAGTCTGCTTCCAGCAAGTACAGTGTATTGGACTGAAGAGGATCTACTGTCCTTGTCAGTTTCCTTAGCAGAGTTGAACTAGATATGGCCGTGTGTATAGGAAGCACAGTTCTTTTGTTCTGAGCAAGCTCACTGTTCTGGCCCTGTAGGAAACACAATAGAGTAGAAGAGTGATCTTTTCTAAAAAGCAGAGTGTGTTTCTCGTAAGGCGAGCTAGTGTTTGTTTCCCAATCCTAAATGGAGTTGAATCCCATACAGTTTCTGGTCCTACGTGCAAGAGTTGTTTTCTGGTAAGAAGAGTCACTATTGCGCTCCCATTGCCATGCACAGGGCAAATAGCACTGGCGTCTGTTCCCAGCATGTACAGTGTATTGGACTGAAGAGGATCTACTGTTCTTGTCAGTTTCCTAAGCAGAGTTGAACTAGCTATGGCCCGTGTGTGTAGGAAACACACTTCTTTTGTTCTGAGAAAGCTCACTCTTCTGGCCTTATAAGAAACACATTAGAGTAGAAGACTGCTCTTTTCTCAAAAGCAGAGAGAGTTTCTTTTAAGTCGAGATAGCGTTTGATTCCCAGTCCTAAATGAATTTGAAACACATGCAGTTTCTGGTCCTAAGAGCAGGAGTTATTTTCTGGTAAGGAAAGTCACTATTGCGCTCCCATTGCCATACACAGTGCGATTAGCACTCGCGTCTGTTCCCAGCAAGGACAGTGTATTGGACTGAAGTGGAGCTACTGTTCTTGTCAGTTTCCTAAGAAGTGTTGAACTAGATATGGCCCTTGTGTGTAGGAAGCACAGTTCTTTGGTTCTGAGCAAGCTCCCTGTTCGGACCCAATAGGAAACACAGTAGAGTAGAAGAGTGCTCTTTCTCAAAAGCAGAGTGTGTTTCTTGTAAGGCGAGCTAGTGTTTGTTTCCCAGTCAGAAATGGATTTGAATCCCATGCATTTTCTGCTCCTACGAGCAAGAGTTATTTTCTGGTAAGGAAAGTCACTATTGAGTTCCCATTGCCTTACACAGTGCAAATAGCACTCGCGTCTGTTCAGAGCAAGTACAGTGTATTGGACTGAAGAGGAGCTACTGTTCTTGTCAGTTTCCTAAGCAGAGTTGAATTAGATATGTCCCGTGTGTGTAGGAAGCACAGTTCTTTGTTCTAAGCAAGCTCCCTGTTCAGACCCCATAGGAAACACAGTAGAGTAGAAGAGTGCTCTTTTATCAAAAGCAGAGTGTGTTTCTTGTAAGGAGAGCTAGTGTTTGTTTCCCAGTCAGAAATGGAGTTGAATCCCATGCAGTTTCTGGTCCTACAAGCAAGAGTTTTTTTCTGCTAAGAAGAGTCACTATTGCCCTCCCATTGCCATACACAGTGCAAATACCACTCGCGTCTGTTCCCAGCAAGTACAGTGTATTGTTTTGAAGATGATCTACTGTTCTCGTGAGTTTCCTAAGCAGAGTTGAACCAGATATGGCCCGTGTGTGTAGGAAGCACAGTTCTTTTGTCTGAGCAAGCTCACTGTTTGGACCCCATAGGAAACACAGTAGAGTAGGAGAGTGTTCTTTTCTTAAAAGCAGAGTGAGTTTCTTGTAAGGCGAGCTAGCGTTTGTTTCCCAGTCAGAAATGGAGTTGAATCCCATGCATTTTCTGGTCCTACGAGCAAGAGTTGTTTTCTGATGAGAAAAGTCACTATTGAGCTCCCATTGAAATACACAGTGCAAATAGCACTCGCGTCTGTTTCCACCAAGTACAGTGTATTGGACTGAAGAGGAGCTCCTGCTCTTGTCAGTTTCCTAAGCAGAGTTGAACTAGATATGGCCCGTGTGTGTAGGAAGCACAGTTCTTTTTTTCTGAGCAAGCTCACTCTTCGGACCCCAAAAAAAACACAGTAGGGTAGAAGAGTGCTCATTTCTCAAAAGCAGAGTGTGTTTCTAGTAATGCGAGCTAGTGTTTGTTTCCCAGTCCTAAATGGAGTTGAATCACATCCAGTTTTTGGTCCTACGAGCAAGAGTTGTTTTCTGGTAAGGAAAGTCACTATCGTGCTCCCATTGCCATACACAGTGCAGATTGCACTTGTGTTTGTTCCCAGCAATTACAGTGTATTGGACTGAAGAGGAGCTACTGTTCTTGTCAGTTTCCTAATTGAGTTGAACTAGTTATGGCCGTGTGTGTAGGAAGCACAGTTCTTTTGTTCTGAGCAAGCTCACTGTTCTGGCCCTATAGGAAAAACAATAGAGTAGAAGAGTGATCTTTTTTCAAAAGCAGAGTGTTTTTCTTGTAAGGTGAGCTAGCGTTTTTTTCCCAATCCTAAATGGAGTTTAATCCCATTTAGTTTCTGGTCCTACGAGCAAGAGTTGTTTTCTGGTAAGAAGAGTCACTATTGCGCTCCCATTGCCATGCACAAGGCGAATAGCACTGGCGTCTGTTCCCAGCATGTACAGTGTATTGGACTGAAGAGGATCTACTGTTCTTGTCAGTTTCCTAAGCAGAGTTGAACTAGATATGGCCCGTGTGTGTAGGAAGCACAGTTCTTTTGTTCTGAGCAAGCTCCCTGTTCGGACCCAATAGGAAACACAGTAGAGTAGAAGAGTGCTCTTTCTCAAAAGCAGAGTGTGTTTCTTGTAAGGCGAGCTAGTGTTTGTTTCCCAGTCAGAAATGGATTTGAATCCCATGCATTTTCTGCTCCTACGAGCAAGAGTTATTTTCTGGTAAGGAAAGTCACTATTGAGTTCCCATTGCCTTACACAGTGCAAATAGCACTCGCGTCTGTTCAGAGCAAGTACAGTGTATTGGACTGAAGAGGAGCTACTGTTCTTGTCAGTTTCCTAAGCAGAGTTGAATTAGATATGTCCCGTGTGTGTAGGAAGCACAGTTCTTTGTTCTAAGCAAGCTCCCTGTTCAGACCCCATAGGAAACACAGTAGAGTAGAAGAGTGCTCTTTTATCAAAAGCAGAGTGTGTTTCTTGTAAGGAGAGCTAGTGTTTGTTTCCCAGTCAGAAATGGAGTTGAATCCCATGCAGTTTCTGGTCCTACAAGCAAGAGTTTTTTTCTGCTAAGAAGAGTCACTATTGCCCTCCCATTGCCATACACAGTGCAAATACCACTCGCGTCTGTTCCCAGCAAGTACAGTGTATTGTTTTGAAGATGATCTACTGTTCTCGTGAGTTTCCTAAGCAGACTTGAACTAGATATGGCCCGTGTGTGTAGGAAGCACAGTTCTTTTGTCTGAGCAAGCTCACTGTTTGGACCCCATAGGAAACACAGTAGAGTAGGAGAGTGTTCTTTTGTTAAAAGCAGAGTGAGTTTCTTGTAAGGCGAGCTAGCGTTTGTTTCCCAGTCAGAAATGGAGTTGAATCCCATGCATTTTCTGGTCCTACGAGCAAGAGTTGTTTTCTGATGAGAAAAGTCACTATTGAGCTCCCATTGAAATACACAGTGCAAATAGCACTCGCGTCTGTTTCCACCAAGTACAGTGTATTGGACTGAAGAGGAGCTCCTGCTCTTGTCAGTTTCCTAAGCAGAGTTGAACTAGATATGGCCCATGTGTGTAGGAAGCACAGTTCTTTTTTTCTGAGCAAGCTCACTCTTCGGACCCCAAAAAAAACACAGTAGGGTAGAAGAGTGCTCATTTCTCAAAAGCAGAGTGTGTTTCTTGTAATGCGAGCTAGCGTTTGTTTCCCAGTCCTAAATGGAGTTGAATCACATCCAGTTTTTGGTCCTACGAGCAAGAGTTGTTTTCTGGTAAGGAAAGTCACTATCGTGCTCCCATTGCCATACACAGTGCAGATTGCACTTGTGTTTGTTCCCAGCAATTACAGTGTATTGGACTGAAGAGGAGCTACTGTTCTTGTCAGTTTCCTAATTGAGTTGAACTAGTTATGGCCGTGTGTGTAGGAAGCACAGTTCTTTTGTTCTGAGCAAGCTCACTGTTCTGGCCCTATAGGAAAAACAATAGAGTAGAAGAGTGATCTTTTTTCAAAAGCAGAGTGTTTTTCTTGTAAGGTGAGCTAGTGTTTGTTTCCCAATCCTAAATGGAGTTTAATCCCATTTAGTTTCTGGTCCTACGAGCAAGAGTTGTTTTCTGGTAAGAAGAGTCACTATTGCGCTCCCATTGCCATGCACAAGGCGAATAGCACTGGCGTCTGTTCCCAGCATGTACAGTGTATTGGACTGAAGAGGATCTACTGTTCTTGTCAGTTTCCTAAGCAGAGTTGAACTAGATATGGCCCGTGTGTGTAGGAAGCACAGTTCTTTTGTTCTGAGAAAGCTCACTCTTCTGGCCCTATAGGAAACACATTAGAGTAGAAGACTGCTCTTTTCTCAAAAGCAGAGTGAGTTTCTTGTAAGTCGAGCTAGCATTTCATTCCCAGTCCTAAATGGATTTGAATCACATGCAGTGTCTGGTCCTACGAGCAGGAGTTGTTTTCTGGTAAGGAAAGTCACTATTGCGCTCCCATTGCCATACACAGTGCGATTAGCACTCGCGTCTGTTCCCAGCAAGGACAGTGTATTGGACTGAAGTGGAGCTACTGTTCTTGTCAGTTTCCTAAGCAGTGTTGAACTAGATATGGCCCCTGTGTATAGGAAGCACAGTTCTTTTGTTCTGAGCAAGCTCCCTGTTCGGACCCCATAGGAAACACAGTAGAGTAGAAGAGTGCTCTTTCTCACAAACAGAGTGTGTTTCTTGTAAGGCGAGCTAGTGTTTGTTTCCCAGTCAGAAATGGAGTTGAATCCCATGTAGTTTCTGCTCCTACGAGCAAGAGTTGTTTTCTGGTAAGGAAAGTCACTATTGTACTTCCATTGCCATACACAGTGCAAATTGCACACGCGTCTGTTCCCAGCAAGTACAGTGTATTGGACTGAAGAGGAGCTACTGTTCTTGTCAGTTTCCCAAGCAGAGTTGAACTAGATATGGCCCCTGTGTGTAGGAAGCCTAGTTTTTTGTTCTGAAGAAGCTCACTGTTCGGAAAACTTAGGAAACACAGTAGAGTAGAAGAGTGCTCTTTTCTCAAAAGCAGGGTGTGTTTCTTGTAAGGCGAGCTAGCATTTGTTTCCCAGTCCTAAATGGAGTTGAATCACATGCAGTTTTTGGTTTACGAGAAACAGTTTTTTTCTGGTAAGGAAAGTCACTATCGCGCTCCCATTGCCATACACAGTGCAAATAGCACTCACGTCTGTTCACAGCAAGTACAGTGTATTGGACTGAACAGGAGCTACTGTCCTTGTCAGTTTGCTAAGCAGAGTTGAGCTATATATGGCCCTTGTGTGTAGGAAGCACAGTTCTTTTGTTCTCAGCAAGCTCACTGTTCGGATCCCATAGGAAACACAGTAGAGTAGAAGAGTGCTCTTTTCTCAAAAGCAGAGTGTGTTTCTTGTAAGGGGAGCTAGTGTTTGTTTCCCAGTCAGAAGTGGAGATGAATCCCATGCAGTTTCTGGTCCTACGAGCAAGAGTTGTTTTCTGGTAAGAAGAGTCACTATTGAGCTCCCATTGCCATATACAGTGCAAATAGCACTCGCGTCTGTTCCCAGCAAGTACAGTGTATTGGACTGAAGACGATCTACTGTTCTTGTCAGTTTCCTAAGCAGAATTGAACTATATATGGCCGTGTGTAGGAAGCACAGTTCTTTTGTTCTGAGCAAGCTCACTGTTCGGACACCATAGGAAAAAAAGTAGAGTAGAAGAGTGCTCTTTTCTCAAAAGCAGAGTGTGTTTCTTCTAAGGCGAGCTAGTGTTTGTTTCCCAGTCCTGAATGGGGTTGAATCCCATGCAGTTTCTGGTCCTACGAGCAAGAGTTGTTTTCTGGTAAGGAAAGTCACCATTGCGCTCCCATTGCCATAGACAGTGCAAATAGCACTCACGTCTGTTCCCAGCAAGTACAATGTATTGGACTGAAGAGGAGCTATTGATCTTGTCAGTTTCCTATGCATAGTTGAACTAGTTATGGCCTGTGTGTGTAGGAAGCACAGTTCTTTTGTTCTGAGCAAGCTCACTGTTCGGACACCATAGGAAAAAAAATATAGTAGAAGAGTGCTCCTTTCTCAAAAGCAGAGTGTGTTTCTTGTAAGGCGAGCTAGTGTTTGTTTCCCAGTCCTAAATGGAGTTGATTCACATGCAGTTTCTTGTCCTACAAGCAAGAGTTGTTTTCTGAAAAAAAGAGTCACTATTGCGCTCCCATTGTCATACACAGGGCAAATAACACTAGCGTCTGTTCCCAGCTTGTACTGTGTATTGGACTGAAGAGGATCTACTGTTCTTGTCAGTTTCCTAATCAGAATTGAACTAGATATGGCCCGAGTGTGTAGGAAGTACAGTTCTTTTATTCTGAGCAGGCTCACTGTTCTAGACCTATAGGAAACACAGTAGAGTAGAAGAGTGTCTTTTCTCAAAAGCAGAGTGTGTTTCTTGTAAGGGGCGCTAGCGATTGTTTCCCAGTCCTAAGTGGTGTTGAATCACATGCAGTTTCTGGTACTACGAGCAAGAGTTGTTTTCTGGTAAGAAGCGTCACTATTGCACTCCCATTGTCATGCACAGGGCAAATATTACTCGCGTCTGTTCCCAGCATGTAAAGTGTATTGGACTGAAGAGAATCTACTGTTCTTGTCAGGTTCCTAAGCGGAATTGAAATAGATATGGCCGTGTGTAGGAAGCACAGTTCTTTTGTTCTGAGCAAGCTCACTGTTCGGACCCCATAGGAAACACAGTAGAGTAGAAGAGTGCTCATTCTCAAAAGCAGAGTGTGTTTCTTGTAAGGCGAGCAGCGTTTCTTTCCCAGTCCTAAATGGAGTTGAATCATATGCAGTTTCTTGTCTTACTAGCAAGAATTGTTTTCTGGTAAGAAGAGTCACTATTGCGCTCCCATTGTCATACCCAGGGAAAATAGCACTGGTGTCGGTTCCCAGCATATACAGTGTATTGGACTGAAGAGGAGCTACTGTTCTTGTCAGTTTCCTAAGCAGAATTTATCTAGATATGGCCGTGTGTGTAGGAAGCACAGTTCTTTTGTTCTGAGCAAGCTCACTGTTCTGGCCATATAGGAAACACAGTAGAGTAGAAGTGTGCTCTTTTCTCAAAAGCAGAGTCTGTTTCTTGTAAGGCAAGCTAGCGTTTATTTCCCAGTTCTAAATGGAGTTGAATCACATGCAGTTTTTGGTTTACGAGCAACAGTTGTTTTCTGGTAAGGAAAGTTACTATTGAGTTCCCATTACCATACACAGTGCAAGTAGCACTCGCGTCTGTTCCCAGCAAGTACAGTGTATTGGACTGAAGAGGAGCTACTGTTCTTGTCAGTTTCCTAAGCAGAATTGAACTAGATATGGCCGTGTGTGTAGGAAGCACAGTTCTTTTGTTCTGAGCAAGCTCACTGTTCAGACCCCATAGGAAACACAGTAGAGTAGAAGAGTGCTCTTTTCTCAAAAGCAGAGTGTGTTTCTTGTAAGGCGAGCTAGCGTTTGTTTCCCAGTCCTAAATGGAGTTGAATCACATGCAGTTTCAGTCCTACCAGCAAGAGTTGTTTCCTGGTAAGAAGAGTCTCTATTACTTTCCCATTGCCATACACAGTGCAAATAGCTCTCGCGTCTTTTCTCAGCAAGTACAGTGTATTGGACTGAAGTGGAGCTACTGATCTTGTCCGTTTCCTAAGCAGAGTTGAACTAGATATGCCTGTGTGTGTAGGAAGCACAATTCTTTTGCTCTTAGCAAGCTCACTGTTCGGACCCCATAGAAAACACAGTAGACTAGAAGAATAATCTTTTCTCAAGAGCAGAGTGTGTTTCTTGTAAGGGGAGCTAGCGTTTGTTTCCCAGTACTAAATGGAGTTGAATCACATGCAGTTTCTTGTCCTACGAGAAAGAGTTGTTTTCTGGTAAGAAGAGTCACTATTGCACTCCCATTGTCATACACAGGGCAAATAGCACTGGTGTCGGTTCCCAGCATGTACATTGTATTGGACTGAAGAGGAGCTACTGTTCTTGTCAGTTTCCTAAGCAGAATTTATCTAGATATGGCCGTGTGTGTAGGAAGCACAGTTCTTTTGTTCTGAGCAAGCTCACTGTTCAGACCCCAAAGGAAACACAGTAGAGTAGAAGAGTGCTCTTTTCTCAAAAGCAGAGTGTGTTTCTTGTAAGGGGAGCTAGCGTTTGTTTCCCAGTCCTAAATGGAGTTGAATCACATGCAGTTTCTGGTCCTACGAGCAAGAGTTGTTTTCTGGTAAGGAAAGTCACCATTGCGCTTCCATTGCCATACACAGTGCAAATAGCACTCGCGTCTGTTCTCAGCAAGTACAGTGTATTGGACTGAAGAGGAGCTATTGATCTTGTCAGTTTCCTACGCAGAGTTGAACTAGTTATGGCCTGTGTCTTTAGGAAGCACAGTTCTTTTGTTCTGAGCAAGCTCACTGTTCGGACCCCATAAGAAAAAAAGTAGAGTAGAAGAGTGCTCTTTTCTCAAAAGCAGAGTGTGTTTCTTGTAAGGCGAGCTAGTGTTTGTTTCCCAGTCCTAAATGGAGTTGATTCACATGCAGTTTCTTGTCCTACGAGAAAGAGTTGTTTTCTGGTAAGAAGAGTAACTATTGCACTCCCACTGTCATACACAGGGCAAATAGCACTGGTGTCGGTTCCCAGCATGTACAGTGTATTGGACTGAAGAGGAGCTACTGTTCTTGTCAGTTTCCTAAGCAGAATTGAACTAGACATGGCCCGTGTGTCTAGCAAGCAGAGTTCTTTTGTTCTGAGCAAGCTCTCTGTTCTGGCCCTATAGGAAACACAATAGAGTAGAAGAGTGCTCTTTTCTCAAAAGCAGAGTGTGTTTCTTGTAAGGCAAGCTAGTGTTTGTTTCCCAGTCGTAAATTGAGTTGAGTCACACGCAGTTTCTGGTCCTATGAGCAAGAGTTGTGTTCTGGTAAGGAAAGTCACTATTGCGCTCTCATTGCCACACACAGTGCAAATAGCACTCACGTCTGTTCCCAGCAAGTACAGTGTATTGGACTGAAGAGGAGCTACTGATCTTGGCAGTTTCCTAAGCAGAGTTGAACTATATATGGCCCTTGTGTTTAGGATGCACAGTTCTTTGTTCTCTGCAAGCTCACTGTTCAGACCCCATAGGAAACACAGTAGAATAGAAGAGTGCTCTTTTCTCAAAAGCTGAGTGTGTTTCTTATAAGGGGAGCTAGTATTTGTTTCCCAGTCAGAAGTGGAGTTGAATCACATGCAGTTTCTGGTCCTACGAGCAAGAGTTTTATTCTGGTAAGAAGAGTCACTATTGTGCTCCCATTGTCATACACAGGGCAAATAGCACTGGCGTCTTTTCCCAGCATATACAATGTATTGGACTGAAGAGGATCTACTTTTCTTCTCTGTTTCCTAAGTAGAATTGAACGAGATATGGCCGTGTGTGTAGGAAGCACAGTACTTTTGTTCTGAGCAAGCTCACTGTTTTGGCACTATAGGAAACACAGTACAGTAGAAAACTGCTCTTTTCTCAAAAGCAGAGTTTGTTTCTTGTAAGACGAGCTAGCGTTTGTTTCCCAGTCCTAAATGGAGTTGAATCACATGCGGTTTTTGGTCCTAGGAGCAAGAGTTGTTTTCTGGTAAGGAAAGTCACTATTGCACTCCCTTTGCCATACACAGGGCAAATAGCACTCGCGTCTGTTCCCAGCAAGTACAGTGTATTGTTCTGAAGAGGAGCTACTGTTCTTGTCAGTTTCCTAAGCAGAGTTAATCTAGATATGGCCCGTGTGTGTAGGAAGCACAGTTCTTTTGTTCTGAGGAAGCTCACTGTTTGGACCCCATAGGAAACACAGTAGAGTAGAAGAGTGCTCTTTTCTCAAAAGCAGAGTGTGTTTCTTGTAAGGCGAGCTAGCGTTTGTTTCCCAGTCCTAAATGGAGTTGAATCACATGCAGTTTCAGTCCTACGTGCAAGAGTTGTTTCCTGGTAAGAAGAGTCTCTATTACTCTCCCATTGCCATACACAGTGCAAATAGCTCTCGCGTCTGTTCTCAGCAAGTACAGTGTATTGGACTGAAGCGGAGCTACTGTTCTTGTCAGTTTCCTAAGCAGAGTTGAACTAGATATGCCTGTGTGTGTAGGAAGCACAGTTCTTTTGCTCTTAGCAAGCTCACTGTTCGGACCCCATAGAAAACACAGTAGACTAGAAGAGTACTCTTTTCTCAAAAGCAGAGTGTGTTTCCTGTAAGGCAAGCTAGCGTTCGTTTCCCAGTCCTAAATGTAGTTGAATCACATGCAGTTTCTGGTCCTACAAGCAAGAGTTGTTTTCTGGCAAAAGAGTCACTATTGCGCTCCCATTGTCATACACAGGGCAAATAGCACTGGCGTCTGTTCCCAGCATGTACAGTATATTGTTCTGAAGAGGATCTACTGTTCTTGTCAGTTTCCTAAGCAGAATTGAACTAGATATGGCTGTGTGTGTAGGAAGCACAGTTCTTTTGTTCTGAGCAAGCTCACTGTTCTGGCCCTACAGAAAACACAGTAGAGTAGAAGAGTGCTCTTTTCTCAAAAGCAGAGTTTGTTTCTTGTAAGGCGAGCTAGCGTTTGTTTCCCAGTCCTAAATGGAGTTGAATCACATGCAGTTTCTTGTCCTACGAGCAAGAGTTGTTTTCTGGTAAGAAGAGTCACTATTGCGCTCCCATTGTCATACACAGGGCAAATAGCACTGGTGTCGGTTCCCAGCATGTACAGTGTATTGGACTGAAGAGGAGCTACTGTTCTTGTCAGTTTCCTAAGCAGAATTTATCTAGATATGGCCATGTGTGTAGGAAGCACAGTTCTTTTGTTCTGAGCAAGCTCACTGTTCTGGCCATATAGGAAACACAGTAGAGTAGAAGAGTGCTCTTTTCTCAAAAGCAGAGTGTGTTTCTTGTAAGGCGAGCTAGCGTTTATTTCCCAGTTCTAAATGGAGTTGAATCACATGCAGTTTTCGGTCCTACGAGCAAGAGTTGTGTTCTGGTAAGGAAAGTCACTATTGCGCTCCCATTGCCATACACAGTGCAAATAGCACTCGCGTCTGTTCCCAGCAAGTACAGTGTATTGGACTGAAGAGGAGCTACTGATCTTGTCAGTTTCCTAAGCAGAGTTGAACTAGATATATCCCGTGTTTGTAGGAAGCACAGTTCTTTTGTTCTGAGCAAGCTCACTGTTCAGACCCCATAGGAAAAAAAGTAGAGTAGAAGAGTGCTCTTTTCTCAACAGCAGAGTGTGTTTCTTGCAAATCAAGCTAGCATTTGTTTCCCAGTCCTAAAAGGAGTTGAATCACATGAAGTTTTTGGTCCTACGAGCAAGAGTTGTTTTCTGGTAAGGAAAGTCACTATTGTGCTCCCATTGCCATACACAGTGCAGATAGCACTTGCGTTTGTTCCCAGCAATTACAGTGTATTGGACTGAAGAGGAGCTACTGTTCTTGTCAGTTTCATAAGCAGAGTTGAACTAGATATGGCCGTGTATGTAGGAAGCACAGTTCTTTTGTTCTCAGCAAGCACACTGTTCTGGCCCTGTCGGAAAAACAAAAGAGTAGAAGAGTGATCTTTTCTCAAAAGCAGAGTGTGTTTCTTGTAAGGTGAGCTAGCGTTTGTTTCCCAATCCTAAATGGAGTTTAATCCCATTTAGTTTCTGGTACTACGAGCAAGAGTTGTTTTCTGGTAAGAAGAGTCACTATTGCGCTCCCATTGCCATGCACAAGGCAAATAGCATTGGCGTCTGTTCCCAGCATGTACAGTGTATTGGACTGAAGAGGATCTACTGTTCTTGTCAGTTTCCTAAGCAGAGTTGAACTAGATATGGCCCGTGTGTGTAGGAAGCACAGTTCTTTTGTTCTGAGAAAGCTCACTCTTCTGGCCCTATAAGAAACACATTAGAGTAGAAGACCGCTCTTTTCTCAAAAGCAGAGTGAGTTTCTTGTAAGTCGAGCTAGGGTTTGATTCCCAGTCCTAAATGGATTTCAATCACATGCAGTGTCTGGTCCTATGAGCAGGAGTTGTTTTCTGGTAAGGAAAGTCACTATTGCGCTCCCATTGCCATACACAGTGCGATTAGCACTCGCGTCTGTTCCCAGCAAGGACAGTGTATTGGACTGAAGTGGAGCTACTGTTCTTGTCAGTTTCCTAAGCAGTGTTGAACTAGATATGGCTCCTGTATGTAGGAAGCAAAGTTCTTTTGTTCTGAGTAAGCTACCTGTTCGGACCCAATAGGAAACACAGTAGAGTAGAAGAGTGCTCTTTCTCAAAAGCAGAGTGTGTTTCTTGTAAGGTGAGCTAGTGTTTGTTTCCCAGTCAGAAATGGAGTTGAATCCCATGCAGTTTCTGCTCCTACGAGCAAGAGTGATTTTCTGGTAAGGAAAGTCACTATTGAGTTCCCATTGCCATACACAGTGCAAATAGCACTCGAGTCTATTCCCAGCAAGTACAGTGTATTGGACTGAAGAGGAGCTCCTGTTCTTGTCAGTTTCCTAAGGAGAGTTGAACTAGATATGGCCCGTGTGTGTAGGAAGCACCGTTCTTTTGTTCTGAGCAAGCTCACTGTTCGGACCCCATAAAAACACAGTAGGGTAGAAGAGTGCACATTTCTCAAAAGAAGATTGTGTTTCTTGTAATGCGAGCTAGCGTTTGTTTCCCAGTCCTAAATGGAGTTGAATCCCATGCAGTTTCTGGTCCTATGAGCAAGAGTTGTTTTCTGATAAGGAAAGACACTATTGCACTCCCATTGCCATACACAGTGCAAATAGCTCTGGCGTCTGTTCCCAGCAAGTACAGTGTATTGGACTGAAGAGGAGCTACTGTTCTTGTCAGTTTCCTAAGCAGAGTTGAACTAGATGTGGCCCTTGTTTGTTGGAACCACAGTTCTTTTGTTCTGAGCAAGCTCACTGTTCAGACCCCATAGGAAACACAGTAGAGTAGAAGAGTGCTCTTTTCTCAAAAGTAGAGTGTGTTTCTTGTAAGGCGAGCTGGCGTATGTTTCCCAATCCTAAACGGAGTTGAATCCCATTGTGTTTCTGGTCCTATGAGCAAGATTTGTTTTCTGGTAAGAAGAGTCACTCTTGCGCTCCCATTGTCATACACAGGGCAAATAGCACTGGCCTCTGTTCCCAGCAAGTACAGTGTATTGGACTGAAGAGGAGCTACTGTTCTTGTCAGTTTCCTAAGCAGACTTGATCTAGATATAGCCCGTGTGTGTAGGAAGCACTGTTCTTTTTTTCTGAGCAAGCTCACTGTTCTGGCCTGTAGGAAACACATTAGAGTAGAAGAGTGCTCTTTTCTCAAAAGCAGAGTGTGTTTCTTTTAAGTCGAGCTAGCATTTGTTTCCCAGTCCTAAATGGAGTTGAAATACACATGCACGTTCTGGTCCTACGAGCAAGAGTTGTTTTCTGGTAAGAAGAGTCACTATTGCGCTCCCATTGTCATACACAGGGCAAATAGCACTGGCGTCTGTTCCCAGCATGTACAGTGTATTGGACTGAAGAGGATCTATTGTTCTCGTCAGTTTCCTAAGCAGAATTGAACTAGATATGGCCGTGTGTGTAGGAAGCACAGTTCTTTTGTTCTGGGCATGCTCACTGTTGTGGCCCTATAGGAAACACATTAGAGTAGAAGAGTGCTCTTTTCTCACAATTAGAGTGTGTTTCTTGTAAGGCGAGCTAGCGTTTGTTTCCCAGTCCTAAATGGAGTTGAATCACATGCAATTTCTGGTCCTATGAGCAAGAGTTGTTTTCTGGTAAGGAAAGTCACTATTGCGCTCCCATTCCCATACACTGTGCAAATAGGACTCGCGTCTGTTCCAAGCAAGTAAGGTGTATTGGACTGAAGAGGAGCTACAGTTCTTGTCAGTTTCCTAAGCAGAGTTGAACTAGATATGGCCGTGTGTTCAGGAAGCACAGTTCTTTTGTTCTGAGCAAGCTCACTGTTCTGGCCCTATAGGAAACACATTAGAGTAAATTACTGCTCTTTTCTCAAAAGCAGAGTGTGTTACTTGTAAGGCGAGCTAGCGTTTGTTTCCCAGTCCTAAATGGAGTTGAATCACATGCAGTTTTTGTTCCTACAAGAAAGAGTTGTTTTCTGGTAAGGAAAGTCACTATTGCGCTCCCTTTGCAATACACAGTGCAAATAGCACTCGCGTCTGTTCCCAGCAAGTACAGTGTATTAGACTGAAGAGGAGCTACTGTTCTTGTCATTTTCCTACGAAGCGTTGAACTAGATATGGCCCGTGTATGTAGGAAGCACAGTTCTTCTGTTCTGAGCAAGCTCACTGTTCTGACCCCATAGGAAACACAGTAGAGTAGAAGAGTGCTCTTTTCTCAAAAGCAGAGTGTGTTTCTTGTAAGGCGAGCTAGCGTTTATTTTCCAGTTTAAAATGGAGTTGACACATGCAGTTTTTTGTCCTCCGAGCAAGAGTTGTTTTCTGGTAAGGAAAGTCACTATTGCGCTCCCATTGTCATACACAGGGCAAATAGCACTGGTGTCGGTTCCCAGCATGTACAGTGTATTGGACTGAAGAGGAGCTACTGTTCTTGACAGGTTCCTAAGCAGAATTTATCTAGATATGGCCATGTGTGTAGGAAGCACAGTTCTTTTGTTCTGAGCAAGCTCACTGTTCTGGCCATATAGGAAACACAGTAGAGTAGAAGAGTGCTCTTTTCTCAAAAGCAGAGTCTGTTTCTTGTAAGGCGAGCTAGCGTTTATTTCCCAGTTCTAAATGGAGTTGAATCACATGCAGTTTTCGGTCATACGAGCAAGAGTTGTGTTCTGGTAAGGAAAGTCACTATTGCGCTCCCATTGCCATACACAGTGCAAATAGCACTCACGTCTGTTCCCAGCAAGTACAGTGTATTGGACTGAAGAGGAGTTACTGATCTTGTCAGTTTCCTAAGCAGAGTTGAACTGGATATTGCCCGTGTATGTAGGAAGCACAGTTCTTTTGTTCTGAGCAAGCTCACTGTTCAGACCCCATAGGAAAAAAAGTAGAGTAGAAGCGTGCTCTTTTCTCAAAACAGGAGTGTGTTTCTTGTAAGGCGAGCTAGCATTTGTTTCCCAGTCCTAAAAGGAGTTGAATCACTTGCAGTTTTTGGTCCTACGAGCAAGAGTTGTTTTCTGGTAAGAAGAGTCACTATTGCGCTCCCTTTGTCTTGTGCAGGGCAAATAGCACTCACGTCTGTTCCCAGCATGTAAAGTGTATTGGACTGAAAAGAATCTACTGTTCTTGTCAGGTTCCTAAGCAGAATTGATCTAGATATGGCCGTGTGTGTAGGAAGCACAGTTCTTTTGTTCTGAGCAAGCTCACTGTTCTGGCCACATAGGAAACACAGTAGAGTAGAAGAGTGCTCTTTTCTCAAAAGCAGAGTGTGTTTCTTGTAAGGCGAGCTAGCGTTTGTTTCCCAGTCCTAAATGGAGTTGAATCACATGCAGTTTTCGGTCCTACAAGCAAGAGTTGTGTTCTGGTAAGGAAAGTCACTATTGAGTTCCCATTACCATACACAGTGCAAATAGCACTCGCGTCTGTTCCCAGCAAGTACACTGTATTGGACTGAAGAGGAGCTACTGTTCTTGTCAGTTTCCTAAGCAGAGTTGAATTAGATATGGCCCGTGTGTGTAGGAAGCACAGTTCTTTTGTTCTGAGCAAGCTCACTGTTCGGACCACATAGGAAACACAGTAGAATAGAACAGTGCTCTTTACTCAAAAGCAGAGTGTGTTTCTTGTTAAGAGAGCTAGTGTTTGTTTCCCAGTCAGAAATGGAGTTGAATGCCATGCAGTTTCTGGTCCTATGAGCAAGAGTTGTTTTCTGGTAAGGAAAGTCACTATTGTGCTCCCATTGCCATACACAGTGCAAATAGCACTCGCGTCTGTTCACAGCAAGTACAGTGTATTGGACTGAAGAGGAGCTACTGTTCTTGTCAGTTTCCTAAGCAGAGTTGAACTAGATATGGCCCGTATGTGTAGGAAGCACAGCTGTTTTGTTCTGAGCAAGCTCACTGTTCGGACCCCATAGGAAACACAGTAGAGTACAAGCGTGCTCTTTTCTCAAAAGCAGAGTGTGTTTCTTGTAAGGCGAGCTAGCGTTTGTTTCCAAGTCCTAAGTGGAGTTGAATCACATGCAGTTTTTGGTTTACGAGCAAGAGTTGTTTTCTGGTAAGGAAAGTCACTATTGCGCTCCCATTGCCATACACAGTGCAAATAGCACTCATGTCTGTTCCCTGCAAGTACAGTGTATTGGACTGAAGAGGAGCTACTGATCTTGTCAGTTTCCTAAGCAGAGTTGAACTAGATATGGCCCGTGTATGTAGGAAGCACAGTTCTTTTGTTCTGAGCAAGCTCACTGTTCAGACCCCATAGGAAAAAAAGTAGAGTAGAAGCGTGCTCTTTTCTCAAAAGAGGAGTGTGTTTCTTGTAAGGCGAGCTAGCATTTGTTTCCCAGTCCTAAAAGGAGTTGAATCACTTGCAGTTTTTGGTCCTACGAGCAAGAGTTGTTTTCTGGTAAGAAGAGTCACTATTGCGCTCCCATTGTCATGCACAGGGCAAATAGCACTCACGTCTGTTCCCAGCATGTAAAGTGTATTGGACTGAAAAGAATCTACTGTTCTTGTCAGGTTCCTAAGCACAATTGATCTAGATATGGCCGTGTGTGTAGGAAGCACAGTTCTTTTGTTCTGAGCAAGCTCACTGTTCTGGCCACATAGGAAACACAGGAGAGTAGAAGAGTGCTCTTTTCTCAAAAGCAGAGTCTGTTTCTTGTAAGGCGAGCTAGCGTTTGTTTCCCAGTCCTAAATGGAGTTGAATCACATGCAGTTTTCGGTCCTACAAGCAAGAGTTGTGTTCTGGTAAGGAAAGTCACTATTGAGTTCCCGTTACCATACACAGTGCAAATAGCACTCGCGTCTGTTCCCAGCAAATACACTGTATTGGACTGAAGAGGAGCTACTGTTCTTGTCAGTTTCCTAAGCAGAGTTGAATTAGATATGGCCCGTGTGTGTAGGAAGCACAGTTCTTTTGTTCTGAGCAAGCTCACTGTTCGGACCACATAGGAAACACTGTAGAATAGAACAGTGCTCTTTACTCAAAAGCAGAGTGTGTTTCTTGTAAGGAGAGCTAGTGTTTGTTTCCCAGTCAGAAATGGAGTTGAATCCCATGCAGTTTCTGGTCCTATGAGCAAGAGTTGTTTTCTGGTAAGAAGAGTCACTATTGCGCTCCCATTGTCATACACAGGGCAAATAGCACACGCGTCTGTTCCCAGCAAGTACAGTGTATTGGACTGAAGAGGAGCTACTGTTCTTGTCAGTTTCCTAAGCAGAGTTGAACTAGATATGGCCCGTGTGTGTAGGAAGCACAGTTCTTTTGTTCTGAGCAAGCTCACTGTTCGGACCCCATAGGAAACACAGTAGAGTATAAGAGTGCTCTTTTCTCAAAAGCAGAGTGAGTTTCTTGTAAGGCGAGCTAGTGTTTGTTTCCCAGTCAGAAATGGAGTTGAATCCCTTGCAGTTTCTAGTCCTACGAGCAAGAGTTGTTTTCTGGTAAGGAAAGTCACTATTGAACTTCCATTGCCATACACAGTGCAAATAGCACACGCTTCTGTTCCTAGCAAGTACAGTGTATTTGACTGAAGAGGAGCTACTGTTCTTGTCAGTTTCCTAAGCAGAGTTGAACTAGATATGGCCCGTGTGTGTAGGAAGCACAGTTCTTTTGTTCTGAAGAAGCTCACTGTTCGGAAAACTTAGGAAATACAGTAGAGTAGAAAAGTGCTCTTTTCTCAAAAGCAGAGTGTGTATCTTGTAAGGCGAGCTAGCATTTGTTTCCCAGTCCTAAATGGAGTTGAGACACATGCAGTTTTTGTTCCTATGAGCAAGAGTTGTTTTCTGGTAAGGAAAGTCACTATTGCGTTCCCTTTGCCATACACAGTGCAAATAGCACTCGCGTCTGTTTCCAGCTAGTACAGTGTATTGGACTGAAGAGGAGCTACTGTTCTTGTCAGTTTCCTAAGTAGAGTTGAACTAGATATGGCCCGTGTATGTAGGAAGCACAGTTCTTTTGTTCTGAGCAAGCTCACAGTTCAGACTCCATAGGAAACACAGTAGAGTACAAGAGTGCTCTTTTCTCAAAAGCAGAGTGTGTTTCTTTTAAGGCGAGCTAGCGTTTGTTTCCCAGTCCTAAATGGAGTTGAATCACATGCAGTTTTTGGTTTACGAGCAACAGTTGTTTTCTGGTAAGGAAAGTCACTATTGCGCTCCCATTGCCATACACAGTGCAAATAGCACTCATGTCTGTTCCCAGCAAGTACAGTGTATTGGACTGAAGAGGAGCTACTGATCTTGTCAGTTTCCTAAGCAGAGTTGAACTAGATATGGCCCGTGTATGTAGGAAGCACAGTTCTTTTGTTCTGAGCAAGCTCACTGTTCAGACCCCATAGGAAAAAAAGTAGAGTAGAAGAGTGCTCTTTTCTCAAAAGCAGAGTTTGTATCTTGTAAGGCGAGCTAGCGTTTGTTTCCCAGTCCTAAATGGAGTTGAATCACATGCAGTTTCAGTCCTACCAGCAAGAGTTGTTTCCTGGTAAGAAGAGTCTCTATTACTTTTTCATTGCCATACACAGTGCAAATAGCTCTCGCGTCTTTTCTCAGCAAGTACAGTGTATTGGACTGAAGTGGAGCTACTGTTCTTGTCCGTTTCCTAAGCAGAGTTGAACTAGATATGCCTGTGTGTGTAGGAAGCACAATTCTTTTGCTCTTAGCAAGCTCACTGTTCGGACCCCATAGAAAACACAGTAGACTAGAAGAATACTCTTTTCTCAAAAGCAGAGTGTGTTTCTTGTAAGGGGAGCTAGCGTTTGTTTCCCAGTACTAAATGGAGTTGAATCACATGCAGTTTCTTGTCCTACGAGAAAGAGTTGTTTTCTGGTAAGAAGAGTCACTATTGCACTCCCATTGTCATACACAGGGCAAATAGCACTGGTGTCGGTTCCCAGCATGTACATTGTATTGGACTGAAGAGGAGCTACTGTTCTTGTCAGTTTCCTAAGCAGAATTTATCTAGATATGGCACGTATGTGTAGGAAGCACAGCTGTTTTGTTCTGAGCAAGCTCACTGTTCGGACCCCATAGGAAACACAGTAGAGTACAAGCGTGCTCTTTTCTCAAAAGCAGAGTGTGTTTCTTGTAAGGCGAGCTAGCGTTTGTTTCCAAGTCCTAAATGGAGTTGAATCACATGCAGTTTTTGGTTTACGAGCAAGAGTTGTTTTCTGGTAAGGAAAGTCACTATTGCGCTCCCATTGCCATACACAGTGCAAATAGCACTCATGTCTGTTCCCAGCAAGTACAGTGTATTGGACTGAAGAGGAGCTACTGATCTTGTCAGTTTCCTAAGCAGAGTTGAACTAGATATGGCCCGTGTATGTAGGAAGCACAGTTCTTTTGTTCTGAGCAAGCTCACTGTTCAGACCCCATAGGAAAAAAAGTAGAGTAGAAGCGTGCTCTTTTCTCAAAAGAGGAGTGTGTTTCTTGTAAGGCGAGCTAGCATTTGTTTCCCATTCCTAAAAGGAGTTGAATCACTTGCAGTTTTTGGTCCTACGAGCAAGAGTTGTTTTCTGGTAAGAAGAGTCACTATTGCGCTCCCATTGTCATGCACAGGGCAAATAGCACTCACGTCTGTTCCCAGCATGTAAAGTGTATTGGACTGAAAAGAATCTACTGTTCTTGTCAGTTTCCTAAGCACAATTGATCTAGATATGGCCGTGTGTGTAGGAAGCACAGTTCTTTTGTTCTGAGCAAGCTCACTGTTCTGGCCACATAGGAAACACAGGAGAGTAGAAGAGTGCTCTTTTCTCAAAAGCAGAGTCTGTTTCTTGTAAGGCGAGCTAGCGTTTGTTTCCCAGTCCTAAATGGAGTTGAATCACATGCAGTTTTCGGTCCTACAAGCAAGAGTTGTGTTCTGGTAAGGAAAGTCACTATTGAGTTCCCATTACCATACACAGTGCAAATAGCACTCGCGTCTGTTCCCAGCAAATACACTGTATTGGACTGAAGAGGAGCTACTGTTCTTGTCAGTTTCCTAAGCAGAGTTGAATTAGATATGGCCCGTGTGTGTAGGAAGCACAGTTCTTTTGTTCTGAGCAAGCACACTGTTCGGACCACATAGGAAACACAGTAGAATAGAACAGTGCTCTTTACACAAAAGCAGAGTGTGTTTCTTGTAAGGAGAGCTAGTGTTTGTTTCCCAGTCAGAAATGGAGTTGAATCCCATGCAGTTTCTGGTCCTATGAGCAAGAGTTGTTTTCTGGTAAGAAGAGTCACTATTGCGCTCCCATTGTCATACACAGGGCAAATAGCACACGCGTCTGTTCCCAGCAAGTACAGTGTATTGGACTGAAGAGGAGCTACTGTTCTTGTTAGTTTCCTAAGCAGAGTTGAACTAGATATGGCCCGTGTGTGTAGGAAGCACAGTTCTTTTGTTCTGAGCAAGCTCACTGTTCGGACCCCATAGGAAACACAGTAGAGTAGAAGAGTGCTCTTTTCTCAAAAGCAGAGTGAGTTTCTTGTAAGGCGAGCTAGTGTTTGTTTCCCAGTCAGAAATGGAGTTGAATCCCTTGCAGTTTCTAGTCCTACGAGCAAGAGTTGTTTTCTGGTAAGGAAAGTCACTATTGAACTTCCATTGCCATACACAGTGCAAATAGCACAGGCTTCTGTTCCTAGCAAGTACAGTGTATTTGACTGAAGAGGAGCTACTGTTCTTGTCAGTTTCCTAAGCAGAGTTGAACTAGATATGGCCCGTGTGTGTAGGAAGCACAGTTCTTTTGTTCTGAAGAAGCTCACTGTTTGGAAAACTTAGGAAATACAGTAGAGTAGAAAAGTGCTCTTTTCTCAAAAGCAGAGTGTGTATCTTGTAAGGCGAGCTAGCATTTGTTTCCCAGTCCTAAATGGAGTTGAGACACATGCAGTTTTTGTTCCTATGAGCAAGAGTTGTTTTCTGGTAAGGAAAGTCACTATTGCGTTCCCTTTGCCATACACAGTGCAAATAGCACTCGCGTCTGTTTCCAGCTAGTACAGTGTATTGGACTGAAGAGGAGCTACTGTTCTTGTCAGTTTCCTAAGTAGAGTTGAACTAGATATGGCCCGTGTATGTAGGAAGCACAGTTCTTTTGTTCTGAGCAAGCTCACAGTTCAGACTCCATAGGAAACACAGTAGAGTACAAGAGTGCTCTTTTCTCAAAAGCAGAGTGTGTTTCTTTTAAGGCGAGCTAGCGTTTGTTTCCCAGTCCTAAATGGAGTTGAATCACATGCAGTTTTTGGTTTACGAGCAACAGTTGTTTTCTGGTAAGGAAAGTCACTATTGCGCTCCCATTGCCATACACAGTGCAAATAGCACTCATGTCTGTTCCCAGCAAGTACAGTGTATTGGACTGAAGAGGAGCTACTGATCTTGTCAGTTTCCTAAGCAGAGTTGAACTAGATATGGCCCGTGTATGTAGGAAGCACAGTTCTTTTGTTCTGAGCAAGCTCACTGTTCAGACCCCATAGGAAAAAAAGTAGAGTAGAAGAGTGCTCTTTTCTCAAAAGCAGAGTTTGTATCTTGTAAGGCGAGCTAGCGTTTGTTTCCCAGTCCTAAATGGAGTTGAATCACATGCAGTTTCAGTCCTACCAGCAAGAGTTGTTTCCTGGTAAGAAGAGTCTCTATTACTTTCCCATTGCCATACACAGTGCAAATAGCTCTCGCGTCTTTTCTCAGCAAGTACAGTGTATTGGACTGAAGTGGAGCTACTGTTCTTGTCCGTTTCCTAAGCAGAGTTGAACTAGATATGCCTGTGTGTGTAGGAAGCACAATTCTTTTGCTCTTAGCAAGCTCACTGTTCGGACCCCATAGAAAACACAGTAGACTAGAAGAATACTCTTTTCTCAAAAGCAGAGTGTGTTTCTTGTAAGGGGAGCTAGCGTTTGTTTCCCAGTACTAAATGGAGTTGAATCACATGCAGTTTCTTGTCCTACGAGAAAGAGTTGTTTTCTGGTAAGAAGAGTCACTATTGCACTCCCATTGTCATACACAGGGCAAATAGCACTGGTGTCGGTTCCCAGCATGTACATTGTATTGGACTGAAGAGGAGCTACTGTTCTTGTCAGTTTCCTAAGCAGAATTTATCTAGATATGGCCCGTATGTGTAGGAAGCACAGCTGTTTTGTTCTGAGCAAGCTCACTGTTCGGACCCCATAGGAAACACAGTAGAGTACAAGCGTGCTCTTTTCTCAAAAGCAGAGTGTGTTTCTTGTAAGGCGAGCTAGCGTTTGTTTCCAAGTCCTAAATGGAGTTGAATCACATGCAGTTTTTGGTTTACGAGCAAGAGTTGTTTTCTGGTAAGGAAAGTCACTATTGCGCTCCCATTGCCATACACAGTGCAAATAGCACTCATGTCTGTTCCCAGCAAGTACAGTGTATTGGACTGAAGAGGAGCTACTGATCTTGTCAGTTTCCTAAGCAGAGTTGAACTAGATATGGCCCGTGTATGTAGGAAGCACAGTTCTTTTGTTCTGAGCAAGCTCACTGTTCAGACCCCATAGGAAAAAAAGTAGAGTAGAAGCGTGCTCTTTTCTCAAAAGAGGAGTGTGTTTCTTGTAAGGCGAGCTAGCATTTGTTTCCCATTCCTAAAAGGAGTTGAATCACTTGCAGTTTTTGGTCCTACGAGCAAGAGTTGTTTTCTGGTAAGAAGAGTCACTATTGCGCTCCCATTGTCATGCACAGGGCAAATAGCACTCACGTCTGTTCCCAGCATGTAAAGTGTATTGGACTGAAAAGAATCTACTGTTCTTGTCAGGTTCCTAAGCACAATTGATCTAGATATGGCCGTGTGTGTAGGAAGCACAGTTCTTTTGTTCTGAGCAAGCTCACTGTTCTGGCCACATAGGAAACACAGGAGAGTAGAAGAGTGCTCTTTTCTCAAAAGCAGAGTCTGTTTCTTGTAAGGCGAGCTAGCGTTTGTTTCCCAGTCCTAAATGGAGTTGAATCACATTCAGTTTTCGGTCCTACAAGCAAGAGTTGTGTTCTGGTAAGGAAAGTCACTATTGAGTTCCCATTACCATACACAGTGCAAATAGCACTCGCGTCTGTTCCCAGCAAATACACTGTATTGGACTGAAGAGGAGCTACTGTTCTTGTCAGTTTCCTAAGCAGAGTTGAATTAGATATGGCCCGTGTGTGTAGGAAGCACAGTTCTTTTGTTCTGAGCAAGCTCACTGTTCGGACCACATAGGAAACACAGTAGAATGGAACAGTGCTCTTTACTCAAAAGCAGAGTGTGTTTCTTGTAAGGAGAGCTAGTGTTTGTTTCCCAGTCAGAAATGGAGTTGAATCCCATGCAGTTTCTGGTCCTATGAGCAAGAGTTGTTTTCTGGTAAGAAGAGTCACTATTGCGCTCCCATTGTCATACACAGGGCAAATAGCACACGCGTCTGTTCCCAGCAAGTACAGTGTATTGGACTGAAGAGGAGCTACTGTTCTTGTTAGTTTCCTAAGCAGAGTTGAACTAGATATGGCCCGTGTGTGTAGGAAGCACAGTTCTTTTGTTCTGAGCAAGCTCACTGTTCGGACCCCATAGGAAACACAGTAGAGTAGAAGAGTGCTCTTTTCTCAAAAGCAGAGTGAGTTTCTTGTAAGGCGAGCTAGTGTTTGTTTCCCAGTCAGAAATGGAGTTGAATCCCTTGCAGTTTCTAGTCCTACGAGCAAGAGTTGTTTTCTGGTAAGGAAAGTCACTATTGAACTTCCATTGCCATACACAGTGCAAATAGCACACGCTTCTGTTCCTAGCAAGTACAGTGTATTTGACTGAAGAGGAGCTACTGTTCTTGTCAGTTTCCTAAGCAGAGTTGAACTAGATATGGCCCGTGTGTGTAGGAAGCACAGTTCTTTTGTTCTGAAGAAGCTCACTGTTCGGAAAACTTAGGAAATACAGTAGAGTAGAAAAGTGCTCTTTTCTCAAAAGCAGAGTGTGTATCTTGTAAGGCGAGCTAGCATTTGTTTCCCAGTCCTAAATGGAGTTGAGACACATGCAGTTTTTGTTCCTATGAGCAAGAGTTGTTTTCTGGTAAGGAAAGTCACTATTGCGCTCCCTTTGCCATACACAGTGCAAATAGCACTCGCGTCTGTTTCCAGCTAGTACAGTGTATTGGACTGAAGAGGAGCTACTGTTCTTGTCAGTTTCCTAAGTAGAGTTGAACTAGATATGGCCCGTGTATGTAGGAAGCACAGTTCTTTTGTTCTGAGCAAGCTCACAGTTCAGACTCCATAGGAAACACAGTAGAGTACAAGAGTGCTCTTTTCTCAAAAGCAGAGTGTGTTTCTTTTAAGGCGAGCTAGCGTTTGTTTCCCAGTCCTAAATGGAGTTGAATCACATGCAGTTTTTGGTTTACGAGCAACAGTTGTTTTCTGGTAAGGAAAGTCACTATTGCGCTCCCATTGCCATACACAGTGCAAATAGCACTCATGTCTGTTCCCAGCAAGTACAGTGTATTGGACTGAAGAGGAGCTACTGATCTTGTCAGTTTCCTAAGCAGAGTTGAACTAGATATGGCCCGTGTATGTAGGAAGCACAGTTCTTTTGTTCTGAGCAAGCTCACTGTTCAGACCCCATAGGAAAAAAAGTAGAGTAGAAGAGTGCTCTTTTCTCAAAAGCAGAGTTTGTATCTTGTAAGGCGAGCTAGCGTTTGTTTCCCAGTCCTAAATGGAGTTGAATCACATGCAGTTTCAGTCCTACCAGCAAGAGTTGTTTCCTGGTAAGAAGAGTCTCTATTACTTTCCCATTGCCATACACAGTGCATATTTCTCTCGCGTCTTTTCTCAGCAAGTACAGTGTATTGGACTGAAGTGGAGCTACTGTTCTTGTCCGTTTCCTAAGCAGAGTTGAACTAGATATGCCTGTGTGTGTAGGAAGCACAATTCTTTTGCTCTTAGCAAGCTCACTGTTCGGACCCCATAGAAAACACAGTAGACTAGAAGAATACTCTTTTCTCAAAAGCAGAGTGTGTTTCTTGTAAGGGGAGCTAGCGTTTGTTTCCCAGTACTAAATGGAGTTGAATCACATGCAGTTTCTTGTCCTACGAGAAAGAGTTGTTTTCTGGTAAGAAGAGTCACTATTGCACTCCCATTGTCATACACAGGGCAAATAGCACTGGTGTCGGTTCCCAGCATGTACATTGTATTGGACTGAAGAGGAGCTACTGTTCTTGTCAGTTTCCTAAGCAGAATTTATCTAGATATGGCCGTGTGTGTAGGAAGCACAGTTCTTTTGTTCTGAGCAAGCTCACTGTTCAGACCCCATAGGAAACACAGTAGAGTAGAAGAGTGCTCTTTTCTCAAAAGCAGAGTGTGTTTCTTGTAAGGCGAGCTAGCGTTTGTTTCCCAGTCCTAAATGGAGTTGAATCACATGCAGTTTCTGGTCCTACGAGCAAGAGATGTTTTCTGGTAAGGAAAGTCACCATTGCGCTTCCATTGCCATACACAGTGCAAATAGCACTCGCGTCTGTTCTCAGCAAGTACAGTGTATTGGACTGAAGAGGAGCTATTGATCTTGTCAGTTTCCTACGCAGAGTTGAACTAGTTATGGCCTGTGTCTGTAGGAAGCACAGTTCTTTTGTTCTGAGCAAGCTCACTGTTCGGACCCCATAAGAAAAAAAGTAGAGTAGAAGAGTGCTCTTTTCTCAAAAGCAGAGTGTGTTTCTTGTAAGGCGAGCTAGTGTTTGTTTCCCAGTCCTAAATGGAGTTGATTCACATGCAGTTTCTTGTCCTACGAGAAAGAGTTGTTTTCTGGTAAGAAGAGTCACTATTGCACTCCCACTGTCATACACAGGGCAAATAGCACTGGTGTCGGTTCCCAGCATGTACAGTGTATTGGACTGAAGAGGAGCTACTGTTCTTGTCAGTTTCCTAAGCAGAATTGAACTAGACATGGCCCGTGTGTCTAGCAAGCAGAGTTCTTTTGTTCTGAGCAAGCTCTCTGTTCTGGCCCTATAGGAAACACAATAGAGTAGAAGAGTGCTCTTTTCTCAAAAGCAGAGTGTGTTTCTTGTAAGGCAAGCTAGTGTTTGTTTCTCAGTCGTAAATTGAGTTGAGTCACACGCAGTTTCTGGTCCTATGAGCAAGAGTTGTGTTCTGGTAAGGAAAGTCACTATTGCGCTCTCATTGCCACACACAGTGCAAATAGCACTCACGTCTGTTCCCAGCAAGTACAGTGTATTGGACTGAAGAGGAGCTACTGATCTTGTCAGTTTCCTAAGCAGAGTTGAACTATATATGGCCCTTGTGTTTAGGATGCACAGTTCTTTGTTCTCTGCAAGCTCACTGTTCAGACCCCGTAGGAAACACAGTAGAATAGAAGAGTGCTCTTTTCTCAAAAGCTGAGTGTGTTTCTTATAAGGGGAGCTAGTGTTTGTTTCCCAGTCAGAAGTGGAGTTGAATCACATGCAGTTTCTGGTCCTACGAGCAAGAGTTTTATTCTGGTAAGAAGAGTCACTATTGTGCTCCCATTGTCATACACAGGGCAAATAGCACTGGCGTCTTTTCCCAGCATATACAATGTATTGGACTGAAGAGGATCTACTTTTCTTCTCTGTTTCCTAAGTAGAATTGAACGAGATTTGGCCGTGTGTGTAGGAAGCACAGTACTTTTGTTCTGAGCAAGCTCACTGTTTTGGCACTATAGGAAACACAGTACAGTAGAAAACTGCTCTTTTCTCAAAAGCAGAGTTTGTTTCTTGTAAGACGAGCTAGCGTTTGTTTCCCAGTCCTAAATGGAGTTGAATCACATGCGGTTTTTGGTCCTAGGAGCAAGAGTTGTTTTCTGGTAAGGAAAGTCACTATTGCACTCCCTTTGCCATACACAGGGCAAATAGCACTCGCGTCTGTTCCCAGCAAGTACAGTGTATTGTTCTGAAGAGGAGCTACTGTTCTTGTCAGTTTCCTAAGCAGAGTTAATCTAGATATGGCCCGTGTGTGTAGGAAGCACAGTTCTTTTGTTCTGAGGAAGCTCACTGTTTGGACCCCATAGGAAACACAGTAGAGTAGAAGAGTGCTCTTTTCTCAAAAGCAGAGTGTGTTTCTTGTAAGGCGAGCTAGCGTTTGTTTCCCAGTCCTAAATGGAGTTGAATCACATGCAGTTTCAGTCCTACGAGCAAGAGTTGTTTCCTGGTAAGAAGAGTCTCTATTACTCTCCCATTGCCATACACAGTGCAAATAGCTCTCGCGTCTGTTCTCAGCAAGTACAGTGTATTGGACTGAAGCGGAGCTACTGTTCTTGTCAGTTTCCTAAGCAGAGTTGAACTAGATATGCCTGTGTGTGTAGGAAGCACAGTTCTTTTGCTCTTAGCAAGCTCACTGTTCGGACCCCATAGAAAACACAGTAGACTAGAAGAGTACTCTTTTCTCAAAAGCTGAGTGTGTTTCCTGTAAGGCAAGCTAGCGTTCGTTTCCCAGTCCTAAATGTAGTTGAATCACATGCAGTTTCTGGTCCTACAAGCAAGAGTTGTTTTCTGGCAAAAGAATCACTATTGCGCTCCCATTGTCATACACAGGGCAAATAGCACTGGCGTCTGTTCCCAGCATGTACAGTGTATTGTTCTGAGGAGGATCTACTGTTCTTGTCAGTTTCCTAAGCAGAATTGAACTAGATATGGCTGTGTGTGTAGGAAGCACAGTTCTTTTGTTCTGAGCAAGCTCACTGTTCTGGCCCTACAGAAAACACAGTAGAGTAGAAGAGTGCTCTTTTCTCAAAAGCAGAGTTTGTTTCTTGTAAGGCGAGCTAGCGTTTGTTTCCCAGTGCTAAATGGAGTTGAATCACATGCAGTTTCTTGTCCTACGAGCAAGAGTTGTTTTCTGGTAAGAAGAGTCACTATTGCGCTCCCATTGTCATACACAGGGCAAATAGCACTGGTGTCGGTTCCCAGCATGTACAGTGTATTGGACTGAAGAGGAGCTACTGTTCTTGTCAGGTTCCTAAGCAGAATTTATCTAGATATGGCCATGTGTGTAGGAAGCACAGTTCTTTTGTTCTGAGCAAGCTCACTGTTCTGGCCATATAGGAAACACAGTAGAGTAGAAGAGTGCTCTTTTCTCAAAAGCAGAGTGTGTTTCTTGTAAGGCGAGCTAGCGTTTATTTCCCTGTTCTAAATGGAGTTGAATCACATGCAGTTTTCGGTCCTATGAGCAAGAGTTGTGTTCTGGTAAGGAAAGTCACTATTGCGCTCCCATTGCCATACACAGTGCAAATAGCACTCGCGTCTGTTCCCAGCAAGTACAGTGTATTGGACTGAAGAGGAGCTACTGATCTTGTCAGTTTCCTAAGCAGAGTTGAACTAGATATATCCCGTGTTTGTAGGAAGCACAGTTCTTTTGTTCTGAGCAAGCTCACTGTTCAGACCCCATAGGAAAAAAAGTAGAGTAGAAGAGTGCTCTTTTCTCAACAGCAGAGTGTGTTTCTTGCAAATCAAGCTAGCATTTGTTTCCCAGTCCTAAAAGGAGTTGAATCACATGAAGTTTTTGGTCCTACGAGCAAGAGTTGTTTTCTGGTAAGGAAAGTCACTATTGTGCTCCCATTGCCATACACAGTGCAGATAGCACTTGCGTTTGTTCCCAGCAATTACAGTGTATTGGACTGAAGCGGAGCTACTGTTCTTGTCAGTTTCATAAGCAGAGTTGAACTAGATATGGCCGTGTATGTAGGAAGCACAGTTCTTTTGTTCTGAGCAAGCACACTGTTCTGGCCCTATAGGAAAAACAAAAGAGTAGAAGAGTGATCTTTTCTCAAAAGCAGAGTGTGTTTCTTGTAAGGTGAGCTAGCGTTTGTTTCCCAATCCTAAATGGAGTTTAATCCCATTTAGTTTCTGGTACTACGAGCAAGAGTTGTTTTCTGGTAAGAAGAGTCACTATTGCGCTCCCATTGCCATGCACAAGGCAAATAGCATTGGCGTCTGTTCCCAGCATGTACAGTGTATTGGACTGAAGAGGATCTACTGTTCTTGTCAGTTTCCTAAGCAGAGTTGAACTAGATATGGCCCGTGTTTGTAGGAAGCACAGTTCTTTTGTTCTGAGTAAGCTACCTGTTCGGACCCAATAGGAAACACAGTAGAGTAGAAGAGTGCTCTTTCTCAAAAGCAGAGTGTGTTTCTTGTAAGGCGAGCTAGTGTTTGTTTCCCAGTCAGAAATGGAGTTGAATCCCATGCAGTTTCTGCTCCTACTTGCAAGAGTGATTTTCTGGTAAGGAAAGTCACTATTGAGTTCCCATTGCCATACACAGTGCAAATAGCACTCGCGTCTATTCCCAGCAAGTACAGTGTATTGGACTGAAGAGGAGCTCCTGTTCTTGTCAGTTTCCTAAGGA
Source organism: Peromyscus eremicus (assembly GCF_949786415.1). Taxonomy (NCBI): domain Eukaryota; kingdom Metazoa; phylum Chordata; class Mammalia; order Rodentia; family Cricetidae; genus Peromyscus; species Peromyscus eremicus. The sequence continues at coordinate 67,999 of NW_026734682.1, read as the reverse complement.
GAGTTGAACTAGATATGGCCCGTGTGTGTAGGAAGCACCGTTCTTTTTTTCTGAGCAAGCTCACTGTTCGGACCCCAAAAAAACACAGTAGGGTAGAAGAGTGCTCATTTCTCAAAAGCAGATTGTGTTTCTTGTAATGCGAGCTAGCGTTTGTTTCCCAGTCCTAAATGGAGTTGAATCCCATGCAGTTTCTGGTCCTACGAGCAAGAGTTGTTTTCTGATAAGGAAAGACACTATTGCACTCCCATTGCCATACACAGTGCAAATAGCTCTGGCGTCTGTTCCCAGCAAGTACAGTGTATTGGACTGAAGAGGAGCTACTGTTCTTGTCAGTTTCCTAAGCAGAGTTGAACTAGATGTGGCCCTTGTTGTTGGAACCACAGTTCTTTTGTTCTGAGCAAGCTCACTGTTCAGACCCCATAGGAAACACAGTAGAGTAGAAGAGTGCTCTTTTCTCAAAAGTAGAGTGTGTTTCTTGTAAGGTGAGCTAGCGTATGTTTCCCAGTCCTAAACGGAGTTGAATCCCATTGTGTTTCTGGTCCTATGAGCAAGATTTGTTTTCTGGTAAGAAGAGTCACTCTTGCGCTCCCATTGTCATACACAGGGCAAATAGCACTGGCCTCTGTTCCCAGCAAGTACAGTGTATTGGACTGAAGAGGAGCTACTGTTCTTGTCAGTTTCCTAAGCAGACTTGATCTAGATATAGCCCGTGTGTGTAGGAAGCACTGTTCTTTTTTTCTGAGCAAGCTCACTGTTCTGGCCTGTAGGAAACACATTAGAGTAGAAGAGTGCTCTTTTCTCAAAAGCAGAGTGTGTTTCTTTTAAGTCGAGCTAGCATTTGTTTCCCAGTCCTAAATGGAGTTGAAATACACATGCACGTTCTGGTCCTACGAGCAAGAGTTGTTTTCTGGTAAGAAGAGTCACTATTGCGCTCCCATTGTCATACACAGGGCAAATAGCACTGGCGTCTGTTCCCAGCATGTACAGTGTATTGGACTGAAGAGGATTTATTGTTCTCGTCAGTTTCCTAAGCAGAATTGAACTAGATATGGCCGTGTGTGTAGGAAGCACAGTTCTTTTGTTCTGGCATGCTCACTGTTGTGGCCCTATAGGAAACACATTAGAGTAGAAGAGTGCTCTTTTCTCACAATTAGAGTGTGTTTCTTGTAAAGCGAGCTAGCGTTTGTTTCCCAGTCCTAAATGGAGTTGAATCACATGCAATTTCTGGTCCTACGAGCAAGAGTTGTTTTCTGGTAAGGAAAGTCACTATTGCGCTCCCATTCCCATACACTGTGCAAATAGGACTCGCGTCTGTTCCAAGCAAGTAAGGTGTATTGGACTGAAGAGGAGCTACAGTTCTTGTCATTTTCCTAAGCAGAGTTGAACTAGATATGGCCGTGTGTTAAGGAAGCACAGTTCTTTTGTTCTGAGCAAGCTCACTGTTCTGGCCCTATAGGAAACACATTAGAGTAAATTACTGCTCTTTTCTCAAAAGCAGAGTGTGTTACTTGTAAGGCGAGCTAGCGTTTGTTTCCCAGTCCTAAATGGAGTTGAATCACATGCAGTTTTTGTTCCTACAAGAAAGAGTTGTTTTCTGGTAAGGAAAGTCACTATTGCGCTCCCTTTGCAATACACAGTGCAAATAGCACTCGCGTCTGTTCCCAGCAAGTACAGTGTATTAGACTGAAGAGGAGCTACTGTTCTTGTCATTTTCCTACGAAGCGTTGAACTAGATATGGCCCGTGTATGTAGGAAGCACAGTTCTTTTGTTCTGAGCAAGCTCACTGTTCGGATTCCATAGGAAACAGTGTAGAGTAGAAGAGTGCTCTTTTCTCAAAAATAGAGTCTGTTTCTTGTAAGCCGAGCTAGTGTTTGTTTCCCAGTCAGAAATGGAGTTGAATCACATGCAGTTTCTGGTCCTACGAGCAAGAGTTGTTTTCTGGTAAGGAATCACTCTTGCGCTCCCATTGCCATACACAGTGCAAATAGCACTCGCGTCTGTTCCCAGCAAGTACAGTGTATTGGACTGAAGAGGAGCTACTGTTCTTGTCAGTTTCCTAAGCAGAGTTGAACTACATATGGCCTTGTGTGTAGGAAGCACAGTTCTTTTGTTTTGAGCAAGCTCACTGTTCTGGTCCCATAGGAAAAACAGTAGAGTAGAAGAGTGCTCTTTTCTCAAAAGCAGAGTGTGTTTCTTCTAAGGCGAGCTAGCGTTTGTTTCCCAGTCTTAAATGGAGTTGAATCCCATGCAGGTTCTGGTCCTACAAGCAAGAGTTGTTTTCTGGTAAGAAGAGACACTATTGTGCTCCCATGATCATACACAGTGCAAACAGCACTGGCGTCTGTTCCCAGCTTGTACTGTGTATTGGACTGAAGAGGATCTACTGTTCTTGTCAGTTTCCTAAGCAGAATTGATCTAGATATGGCCGTGTGTGTAGGAAGCACAGTTCTTTTGTTCTGAGCAAGTTCACTGTTCTGGCCATATAGGAAACACAGTAGAGTAGAAGAGTGCTCTTTTCTCAAAAGCAGAGTCTGTTTCTTGTAAGGCGAGCTAGCGTTTATTTCCCAGTTCTAAATGGAGTTGAAGCACATGCAGTTTTCGGTCCTACGAGAAAGAGTTGTGTTCTGGTAAGGAAAGTCACTATTGAGTTCCCATTAACATACACAGTGCAAATAACACTCGTGTCTGTTCCCAGCAAGTACAGTGTATTGGAATGAAGAGGAGCTACTGTTCTTGTCAGTTTCCGAAGCAGAGTTGAATTAGATATGGCCCGTGTGTGTAGGAAGCACAGTTCTTTTGTTCTGAACAAGTCACTGTTCGGAAAACTTAGGAAACACAGTACAGTAGAAGAGTGCTCTTTTCTCAAAAGCAGAGTGTGTTTCTTGTAAGGCGAGCTAACATTTGTTTCCCAGTCCTAAAAGGAGTTGAGACACATGCAGTTTTTGGTCCTACGAGCATGAGTTTTATTCTGGTAAGGAAAGTCACTATTGCGTTCCCTTTGCCATACACAGTGCAAATAGCACTCGCGTCTATTCACAGCAAGTACAGTGTATTGGACTGAAGAGGAGCTCTTTTCTTGTCAGTTTCCTAAGCAGAGTTGAACTAGGTATGGTCTGTGTGTGTAGAAAGCACAGTTCTTTTGTTCTGAGCAAGCTCACTGTTCAGACTCCATAGGAAACACAGTAGAGTAGAAGAGTGCTCTTTTCTCAAAAGCAGAGTGTGTTTCTTGTAAGGAGAGCTAGTGTTTGTTTCCCAGTCAGAAATGGAGTTGAATCCCATGCAGTTTCTGGTCCTACGAGCAAGAGTTGTTTTCTGGTAAGAAGAGTCACTATTGCGCTCCCATTGTCATACACAGGGCAAATAGCACACGCGTCTGTTCCCAGCAAATACAGTGTATTGGACTGAAGAGGAGCTACTGTTCTTGTCAGGTTCCTAAGCAGAATTGATCTAGATATGGCCGTGTGTGTAGGAAGCACAGTTCTTTTGTTCTGAGCAAGCTCACTGTTCTGGCCACATAGGAAACACAGTAGAGTAGAAGAGTGCTCTTTTCTCAAAAGCAGAGTCTGTTTCTTGTAAGGCGAGCTAGCGTTTGTTTCCCAGTCCTAAATGGAGTTGAATCACATGCAGTTTTCGGTCCTACAAGCAAGAGTTGTGTTCTGGTAAGGAAAGTCACTATTGAGTTCCCATTACCATACACAGTGCAAATAGCACTCGCGTCTGTTCCCAGCAAGTACACTGTATTGGACTGAAGAGGAGCTACTGTTCTTGTCAGTTTCCTAAGCAGAGTTGAATTAGATATGGCCCGTGTGTGTAGGAAGCACAGTTCTTTTGTTCTGAGCAAGCTCACTGTTCGGACCACATAGGAAACACAGTAGAATAGAACAGTGCTCTTTACTCAAAGGCAGAGTGTGTTTCTTGTAAAGAGAGCTAGTGTTTGTTTCCCAGTCAGAAATGGAGTTGAATCCCATGCAGTTTCTGGTCCTATGAGCAAGAGTTGTTTTCTGGTAAGGAAAGTCACTATTGTGCTCCCATTGCCATACACAGTGCAAATAGCACTCGCGTCTGTTCACAGCAAGTACAGTGTATTGGACTGAAGAAGAGCTACTCTTCTTGTCAGTTTCCTAAGCAGTGTTGAACTAGATATGGCCCGTATGTGTAGGAAGCACAGTTGTTTTGTTCTGAGCAAGCTCACTGTTCGGACCCCATAGGAAACACAGTAGAGTAGAAGCGTGCTCTTTTCTCAAAAGCAGAGTGTGTTTCTTGTAAGGCGAGCTAGCGTTTGTTTCCAAGTCCTAAATGGAGTTGAATCACATGCAGTTTTTGGTTTACGAGCAAGAGTTGTTTTCTGGTAAGGAAAGTCACTATTGCGCTCCCATTGCCATACACAGTGCAAATAGCACTCATGTCTGTTCCCAGCAAGTACAGTGTATTGGACTGAAGAGGAGCTACTGATCTTGTCAGTTTCCTAAGCAGAGTTGAACTAGATATGGCCCGTGTATGTAGGAAGCACAGTTCTTTTGTTCTGAGCAAGCTCACTGTTCAGACCCCATAGGAAAAAAAGTAGAGTAGAAGCGTGCTCTTTTTTCAAAAGAGGAGTGTGTTTCTTGTAAGGCGAGCTAGCACTTGTTTCCCAGTCCTAAAAGGAGTTGAATCACTTGCAGTTTTTGGTCCTACGAGCAAGAGTTGTTTTCTGGTAAGAAGAGTCACTATTGCGCTCCCATTTTCATGCACAGGGCAAATAGCACTCACGTCTGTTCCCAGCATGTAAAGTGTATTGGACTGAAAAGAATCTACTGTTCTTGTCAGGTTCCTAAGCAGAATTGATCTAGATATGGCCGTGTGTGTAGGAAGCACAGTTCTTTTATTCTGAGCAAGCTCACTGTTCTGGCCACATAGGAAACACAGTAGAGTAGAAGAGTGCTCTTTTCTCAAAAGCAGAGTCTGTTTCTTGTAAGGCGAGCTAGCGTTTGTTTCCCAGTCCTAAATGGAGTTGAATCACATGCAGTTTTCGGTCCTACAAGCAAGAGTTGTGTTCTGGTAAGGAAAGTCACTATTGAGTTCCCATTAACATACACAGTGCAAATAGCACTCGCGTCTGTTCCCAGCAAGTACAGTGTATTGGACTGAAGAGGAGCTACTGTTCTTGTCAGTTTCCTAAGCAGAGTTGAACTACATATGGCCTTGTGTGTAGGAAGCACAGTTCTTTTGTTTTGAGCAAGCTCACTGTTCTGGTCCCATAGGAAAAACAGTAGAGTAGAAGAGTGCTCTTTTCTCAAAAGCAGAGTGTGTTTCTTCTAAGGCGAGCTAGCGTTTGTTTCCCAGTCTTAAATGGAGTTGAATCCCATGCAGTTTCTGGTCCTACAAGCAAGAGTTGTTTTCTGGTAAGAAGAGACACTATTGTGCTCCCATGATCATACACAGTGCAAACAGCACTGGCGTCTGTTCCCAGCTTGTACTGTGTATTGGACTGAAGAGGATCTACTGTTCTTGTCAGTTTCCTAAGCAGAATTGATCTAGATATGGCCGTGTGTGTAGGAAGCACAGTTCTTTTGTTCTGAGCAAGTTCACTGTTCTGGCCATATAGGAAACACAGTAGAGTAGAAGAGTGCTCTTTTCTCAAAAGCAGAGTCTGTTTCTTGTAAGGCGAGCTACCGTTTATTTCCCAGTTCTAAATGGAGTTGAAGCACATGCAGTTTTCGGTCCTATGAGAAAGAGTTGTGTTCTGGTAAGGAAAGTCACTATTGAGTTCCCATTAACATACACAGTGCAAATAACACTCGTGTCTGTTCCCAGCAAGTACAGTGTATTGGAATGAAGAGGAGCTACTGTTCTTGTCAGTTTCCGAAGCAGAGTTGAATTAGATATGGCCCGTGTGTGTAGGAAGCACAGTTCTTTTGTTCTGAACAAGTCACTGTTCGGAAAACTTAGGAAACACAGTACAGTAGAAGAGTGCTCTTTTCTCAAAAGCAGAGTGTGTTTCTTGTAAGGCGAGCTAACATTTGTTTCCCAGTCCTAAAAGTAGTTGAGACACATGCAGTTTTTGGTCCTACGAGCATGAGTTTTATTCTGGTAAGGAAAGTCACTATTGCGTTCCCTTTGCCATACACAGTGCAAATAGCACTCGCGTCTATTCACAGCAAGTACAGTGTATTGGACTGAAGAGGAGCTCTTTTCTTGTCAGTTTCCTAAGCAGAGTTGAATTAGATATGGCCCGTGTGTGTAGGAAGCACAGTTCTTTTGTTCTGAGCAAGCTCACTGTTCAGACTCCATAGGAAACACAGTAGAGTAGAAGAGTGCTCTTTTCTCAAAAGCAGAGTGTGTTTCTTGTAAGGAGAGCTAGTGTTTGTTTCCCAGTCAGAAATGGAGTTGAATCCCATGCAGTTTCTGGTCCTACGAGCAAGAGTTGTTTTCTGGTAAGAAGAGTCACTATTGCGCTCCCATTGTCATACACAGGGCAAATAGCACACGCGTCTGTTCCCAGCAAATACAGTGTATTGGACTGAAGAGGAGCTACTGTTCTTGTCAGTTTTTTAAGCAGAATTTAACTAGATATGGCCGTGTGTGTAGGAAGCACAGTTCTTCTGTTCTGAGCAAGCTCACTGTTCTGACCCCATAGGAAACACAGTAGAGTAGAAGAGTGCTCTTTTCTCAAAAGCAGAGTGTGTTTCTTGTAAGGCGAGCTAGCATTTATTTTCCAGTTCTAAATGGAGTTGACACATGCAGTTTTTTGTCCTCCGAGCAAGAGTTGTTTTCTGGTAAGGAAAGTCACTATTGCGCTCCCATTGTCATACACAGGGCAAATAGCACTGGTGTCGGTTCCCAGCATGTACAGTGTATTGGACTGAAGAGGAGCTACTGTTCTTGTCAGGTTCCTAAGCAGAATTGATCTAGATATGGCCGTGTGTGTAGGAAGCACAGTTCTTTTGTTCTGAGCAAGCTCACTGTTCTGGCCACATAGGAAACACAGTAGAGTAGAAGAGTGCTCTTTTCTCAAAAGCAGAGTCTGTTTCTTGTAAGGCGAGCTAGCGTTTGTTTCCCAGTCCTAAATGGAGTTGAATCACATGCAGTTTTCGGTCCTACAAGCAAGAGTTGTGTTCTGGTAAGGAAAGTCACTATTGAGTTCCCATTACCATACACAGTGCAAATAGCACTCGCGTCTGTTCCCAGCAAGTACACTGTATTGGACTGAAGAGGAGCTACTGTTCTTGTCAGTTTCCTAAGCAGAGTTGAATTAGATATGGCCCGTGTGTGTAGGAAGCACAGTTCTTTTGTTCTGAGCAAGCTCACTGTTCGGACCACATAGGAAACACAGTAGAATAGAACAGTGCTCTTTACTCAAAAGCAGAGTGTGTTTCTTGTAAAGAGAGCTAGTGTTTGTTTCCCAGTCAGAAATGGAGTTGAATCCCATGCAGTTTCTGGTCCTATGAGCAAGAGTTGTTTTCTGGTAAGGAAAGTCACTATTGTGCTCCCATTGCCATACACAGTGCAAATAGCACTCGCGTCTGTTCACAGCAAGTACAGTGTATTGGACTGAAGAAGAGCTACTCTTCTTGTCAGTTTCCTAAGCAGAGTTGAACTAGATATGGCCCGTATGTGTAGGAAGCACAGTTGTTTTGTTCTGAGCAAGCTCACTGTTCGGACCCCATAGGAAACACAGTAGAGTAGAAGCGTGCTCTTTTCTCAAAAGCAGAGTGTGTTTCTTGTAAGGCGAGCTAGCATTTGTTTCCAAGTCCTAAATGGAGTTGAATCACATGCAGTTTTTGGTTTACGAGCAAGAGTTGTTTTCTGGTAAGGAAAGTCACTATTGCGCTCCCATTGCCATACACAGTGCAAATAGCACTCATGTCTGTTCCCAGCAAGTACAGTGTATTGGACTGAAGAGGAGCTACTGATCTTGTCAGTTTCCTAAGCAGAGTTGAACTAGATATGGCCCGTGTATGTAGGAAGCACAGTTCTTTTGTTCTGAGCAAGCTCACTGTTCAGACCCTATAGGAAAAAAAGTAGAGTAGAAGCGTGCTCTTTTCTCAAAAGCAGAGTGTGTTTCTTGTAAGGCGAGCTAGCATTTGTTTCCCAGTCCTAAAAGGAGTTGAATCACTTGCAGTTTTTGGTCCTACGAGCAAGAGTTGTTTTCTGGTAAGAAGAGTCACTATTGCGCTCCCATTTTCATGCACAGGGCAAATAGCACTCACGTCTGTTCCCAGCATGTAAAGTGTATTGGACTGAAAAGAATCTACTGTTCTTGTCAGGTTCCTAAGCAGAATTGATCTAGATATGGCCGTGTGTGTAGGAAGCACAGTTCTTTTGTTCTGAGCAAGCTCACTGTTCTGGCCACATAGGAAACACAGTAGAGTAGAAGAGTGCTCTTTTCTCAAAAGCAGAGTCTGTTTCTTGTAAGGCGAGCTAGCGTTTGTTTCCCAGTCCTAAATGGAGTTGAATCACATGCAGTTTTTGGTCCTACAAGCAAGAGTTGTGTTCTGGTAAGGAAAGTCACTATTGAGTTCCCATTACCATACACAGTGCAAATAGCACTCGCGTCTGTTCCCAGCAAATACACTGTATTGGACTGAAGAGGAGCTACTGTTCTTGTCAGTTTCCTAAGCAGAGTTGAATTAGATATGGCCCGTGTGTGTAGGAAGCACAGTTCTTTTGTTCTGAGCAAGCTCACTGTTCGGACCACATAGGAAACACAGTAGAATAGAACAGTGCTCTTTACTCAAAAGCAGAGTGTGTTTCTTGTAAGGAGAGCTAGTGTTTGTTTCCCAGTCAGAAATGGAGTTGAATCCCATGCAGTTTCTGGTCCTATGAGCAAGAGTTGTTTTCTGGTAAGAAGAGTCACTATTGCGCTCCCATTGTCATACACAGGGCAAATAGCACACGCGTCTGTTCCCAGCAAGTACAGTGTATTGGACTGAAGAGGAGCTACTGTTCTTGTCAGTTTCCTAAGCAGAGTTGAACTAGATATGGCCCGTGTGTGTAGGAAGCACAGTTCTTTTGTTCTGAGCAAGCTCACTGTTCGGACCCCATAGGAAACACAGTAGAGTAGAAGAGTGCTCTTTTCTCAAAAGCAGAGTGAGTTTCTTGTAAGGCGAGCTAGCGTTTGTTTCCCAGTCAGAAATGGAGTTGAATCCCTTGCAGTTTCTAGTCCTACGAGCAAGAGTTGTTTTCTGGTAAGGAAAGTCACTATTGAACTTCCATTGCCATACACAGTGCAAATAGCACACGCTTCTGTTCCTAGCAAGTACAGTGTATTTGACTGAAGAGGAGCTACTGTTCTTGTCAGTTTCCTAAGCAGAGTTGAACTAGATATGGCCCGTGTGTGTAGGAAGCACAGTTCTTTTGTTCTGAAGAAGCTCACTGTTCGGAAAACTTAGGAAATACAGTAGAGTAGAAGAGTGCTCTTTTCTCACAAGCAGAGTGTGTATCTTGTAAGGCGAGCTAGCATTTGTTTCCCAGTCCTAAATGGAGTTGAGACACATGCAGTTTTTGTTTCTATGAGCAAGAATTGTTTTCTGGTAAGGAAAGTCACTATTGCGCTCCCTTTGCCATACACAGTGCAAATAGCACTCGCGTCTGTTCCCAGCTAGTACAGTGTATTGGACTGAAGAGGAGCTACTGTTCTTGTCAGTTTCCTAAGTAGAGTTGAACTAGATATGGCCCGTGTATGTAGGAAGCACAGTTCTTTTGTTCAGAGCAAGCTCACTGTTCAGACTCCTTAGGAAACACAGTAGAGTACAAGAGTGCTCTTTTCTCAAAAGCAGAGTGTGTTTCTTTTAAGGCGAGCTAGCGTTTGTTTCCCAGTCCTAAATGGAGTTGAATCACATGCAGTTTTTGGTTTACGAGCAACAGTTGTTTTCTGGTAAGGAAAGTCACTATTGCGCTCCCATTGCCATACACAGTGCAAATAGCACTCATGTCTGTTCCCAGCAAGTACAGTGTATTGGACTGAAGAGGAGCTACTGATCTTGTCAGTTTCCTAAGCAGAGTTGAACTAGATATGGCCCGTGTATGTAGGAAGCACAGTTCTTTTGTTCTGAGCAAGCTCACTGTTCAGACCCCATAGGAAAAAAAGTAGAGTAGAATAGTGCTCTTTTCTCAAAAGCAGAGTTTGTATCTGGTAAATCGAGCTAGCGTTTGTTTCCCAGTCCTAAATGGAGTTGAATCACATGCAGTTTCAGTCCTACGAGCAAGAGTTGTTTCCTGGTAAGAAGAGTCTCTATTACTTTCCCATTGCCATACACAGTGCAAATAGCTCTCGCGTCTTTTCTCAGCAAGTACAGTGTATTGGACTGAAGTGGAGCTACTGTTCTTGTCCGTTTCCTAAGCAGAGTTGAACTAGATATGCCTGTGTGTGTAGGAAGCACAATTCTTTTGCTCTTAGCAAGCTCACTGTTCGGACCCCATAGAAAACACAGTAGACTAGAAGAATACTCTTTTCTCAAAAGCAGACTGTGTTTCTTGTAAGGGGAGCTAGCGTTTGTTTCCCAGTACTAAATGGAGTTGAATCACATGCAGTTTCTTGTCCTACGAGAAAGAGTTGTTTTCTGGTAAGAAGAGTCACTATTGCACTCCCATTGTCATACACAGGGCAAATAGCACTGGTGTCGGTTCCCAGCATGTACATTGTATTGGACTGAAGAGGAGCTACTGTTCTTGTCAGTTTCCTAAGCAGAATTTATCTAGATATGGCCGTGTATGTAGGAAGCACAGTTCTTTTGTTCTGAGCAAGCTCACTGTTCAGACCCCATAGGAAACACAGTAGAGTAGAAGAGTACTCTTTTCTCAAAAGCAGAGTTTGTTTCTTGTAAGGCGAGCTAGCGTTTGTTTCCCAGTCCTAAATGGAGTTGAATCACATGCAGTTTCTGGTCCTACGAGCAAGAGTTGTTTTCTGGTAAGGAAAGTCACCATTGCGCTTCCATTGCCATACACAGTGCAAATAGCACTCATGTCTGTTCCCAGCAAGTACAGTGTATTGGACTGAAGAGGAGCTACTGATCTTGTCAGTTTCCTAAGCAGAGTTGAACTAGATATGGCCCGTGTATGTAGGAAGCACAGTTCTTTTGTTCTGAGCAAGCTCACTGTTCGGACCTCATAGGAAAAAAAGTAGAGTAGAAGAGTGCTCTTTTCTCAAAAGCAGAGTGTGTTTCTTGTAAGGCGAGCTAGTGTTTGTTTCCCAGTCCTTAATGGAGTTGATTTACATGCAGTTTCTGGTCCTACAAGCAAGAGTTGTTTTCTGATAAGAAGAGTCACTATTGCGCTCCCATTGTCATACACAGGGCAAATAGCACTAGCGTCTGTTAGCAGCATGTACAGTGTATTGTGCTGAAGAGGACCTACTGTTCTTGTCAGTTTCCTAAGCAGAATTGAACTAGACATGGCCCGTGTGTCTAGGAAGCACAGTTCTTTTGTTCTGAGCAGGCTCTCTGTTCTGGCCCTATAGAAAACACAATAGAGTAGAAGAGTGCTCTTTTCTCAAAAGCAGAGTGTGTTTCTTGTAAGGCGAGCTAGTGTTTGTTTCCCAGTCGTAAACTGAGTTGAGTCACATGCAGTTTCTGGTCCTATGAGCAAGAGTTGTGTTCTGGTAAGGAAAGTCACTATTGTGCTCCCATTGCCACACACAGTGCAAATAGCACTCACGTCTGTTCCCAGCAAGTACAGTGTATTGGACTGAAGAGGATCTACTGTACTTGTCAGTTTCCTAAGCAGAATTGAACTATATATGGCCGTGTGTTTAGGAAGCACAGTTTTTTTGTTCTGAGCAAGCTCACTCTTCCGGCACTATAGGAAACACAGTAGAGTAGAAGAGTGCTCTTTTCTCAAAAGCAGAGTGTGTTTCTTGTAAGGCGAGCTAGGGTTTGTTTCTCAGTCCTAAATGGAGTTGAATCACATGCAGTTTTTGGTCCTACGAGCAAGAGTTGTTTTCTGGTAAGGAAAGTCACTGTTGCACTCCCAATGCCATACACTGTGAAAATAGCACTGGCGTCTGTTCCCAGCAAGTACAGTGTATTGGACTGAAGAGGAGCTACTGTTCTTGTCAGTTTCCTAAGCAGAGTTGAACTAGATATGGCCCGTGTGTGTAGGAAGCACACTTCTTTTGTTCTGAGCAAGCTCACTGTTAGGACCCCATAGGAAACACAGTATAGTAGAAGAGTGCTCTTTTCTGAAAAGCAGAGTGTGTTTCTTGTGGCAAGCTAGCATTTGTTTCTCAGTCCTAAATGGAGATGAATCACATGCAGTTTCTGGTCCTACGAGCAAGAGTTGTTTTCTGGTAAGGAAAGTCACTATTGTGCTCCCTTTGCCATATACAGTGCAAATAGCACTCGCGTCTGTTCCCAGCATGTACAGTGTATTGGAGTGAAGAGCAGCTACTGTTCTTGTCAGTATCCTAAGCAGAGTTGAACTAGATATGGCCCGTGTGTGTAGGAAGCACAGTTCTTTTGTTCTGACCAAGCTCACTGTTCGGACCCCATAGGAAACCCTGTAGAGTAGAAGAGTGCCCTTTTCTAAAAAGCAGAGTGTGTTTCTTGTAAGGCGAGCTAGCTTTTGTTTTCCAGTTATAAATGGAGTTGAATCCCATGAAGTTTCTGTTCCTATGAGCAAGAGTTGTTTTCTGGTAAGAAGAGTCACTATTGCGCTCCCATTGTCATACACAGGACAAATAGCACTGGCGTCTGTTCCCAGCATTTACAGTGTATTGGACTGAAGAGGAGCTACTGTCCTTGTCAGTTTGCTTTGCAGAGTTTACCTAGATATGGCCCGTGTGTGTAGGAAGCACACTTCTTTTGTTCTGAGCAAGCTCACTGTTCTGCCCTATAAGAAACACAGTAGAGTAGAAGAGTGCTCTTTTCTCAAAAGCAGAGTTTGTTTCTTGTAAGGCGAGCTAGCGTCTGTTTCCCAGTCCTAAATGGAGTTTAATCACATGCAGTTTCTGCTCCTACGAGAAAGAGTTGTTTCCTCGTAAGAAGAGTCACTATTACTCTCCATTTCCATACACAGTGCAAATAGCACTCGCGTCTGTTCCCAGCAAGTACAGTGTATTGGACTGAAGCGGAGCTACTGTTCTTGTCAGTTTCATAAGCAGAGTTGAACAAGATATGCCCGTGTGTGTAGGAAGCACAGTTCTTTTGCTCTGAGCAAGCTCACTGTCGGCCACCATAGAAAACACAGTAGAATAGAAGAGTACTCTTTACTCAAAATCAGAGTGTGTTTCCTGTAGGGCGAGCTAGTGTTCCTTTCCCAGTTCTAAATGGAGTTGATCACACGCAGTTTCTGGTCCTACGAGCAAGAGTTGTTTTCTGGCAAAAGAGTCACTATTGCGCTCCCATTGTCATACACAGGGCAAAGTGCACTGGCGTCTTTTCCCAGCATGTACAGTGTATTGGACTGAAGAGGAGCTACTGTTCTTGTAAGTTTCCTAAGCAGAGTTGAACTAGATATGGCCCACGTGTGTAGGAAGCACAGTTTTTTTGCTCTGAGCAAGCTCACTGTTCGGACCCCATAAAAAACACAGTAGAATAGAATAGTACTCTTTACTCAAAATCAGAGTGTGTTTCCTGTAAGGCGAGCTAGCATTCCTTTCCCAGTCCTAAATGGAGTTGATCACATGCAGTTTCTGGTCCTACGAGCAAGAGTTGTTTTCTGGCAAAAGAGTCACTATTGCGCTCCCATTGACATACACAGGGCAAATAGCACTGGCGTCTGTTCTCAGCATGTACAGTGTATTGTACTGAGGAGGATCTACTGTTCTTGTCAGTTTTCTAGGCAGAATTGAACTAGATATGGCTGTGTGTGTAGGAAGCACAGTTCTTTTGTTCTGAGCAAGCTCACAGTTCTGGCCCTATAAGAAACACATTAGAGTAGAAGAGTGCTCTTTTCTCAAAAGCAGAGTTTGTTTCTTGAAAAACGAGCTAGCATTTTTTTCCGAGTCCTAAATGGAGATGAATCACATGCAGTTTCTGGTCCTACGAGCAAGAGTTGTTTTCTGGTAAGAAGAGTCACTATTGCGCTCCCATTGCAATACACAGTGCAAATAGCACTCGCGTCTGTTCCCAGCAAGTACAGTGTATTGGACTGAAGAGGATCTACTGTCCTTGTCAGTTTCCTAAGCAGAGTTGAACTAGATACGGCCCGTGTGTGCAGGAAGCACAGTTCTTTTGTTATGAGCAAGCTCACTGTTCAGACCCCATAGGAAACACAGTAGAGTAGAAGAGTGCTCTTTTCTGAAAAGCAAAGTGTGTTTCTTGTAAGGCAAGCTAGAGTGTGTTTCCCAGTCCTAAAAGGAGTTGAATCACATGCAGTTTTTGGTCCTACAAGCAAGAGTTGTTTTCTAGAAAGAAGAGTCACTATTGTGCTCCCATTGTCATACACAGGGCAAATAGCACTGGCGACTGTTCCCAGCAAGTACAGTGTATTGGACTGAACAGGAGCGACTGTCCTTGTCAGTTTGCTAAGCAGAGTTGAACTAGATATGGCCCGTGTGTGTAGGAAGCACAGTTCTTTTGTTCTGAGCAAGCTCACTGTTCTGGCCCTGTAGGAAACACAGTAGAGTAGAAGAGTGCTCTTTTCGCAAAAGCAGAGTGTGTTTCTTGTAAGGCGAGCTAGGGTTTGTTTCCCAGTCCTAAATGGAGTTGAATCCCATGCAGTTTCTGTTCCTACGAGCAAGAGTTGTTTTTTGTAAGGAAAGTCACTATTGCGCTCCCATTGCCGTAGACAGTGCAAATAGCACTCGCGTCTGTTCCCAGCAAGTACAGTGTATTGGACTGAAGAGGAGCTACTGATCTTGTCAGTTTCCTAAGCAGAGTTGAACTGGATATTGCCCGTGTATGTAGGAAGCACAGTTCTTTTGTTCTGAGCAAGCTCACTGTTCAGACCCCATAGGAAAAAAAGTAGAGTAGAAGAGTGCTCTTTTCTCAAAAGCAGAGTGTGTTTCTTGTAAGGCGAGCTAGGGTTTGTTTCCCAGTCCTAAATGGAGTTGAATCACATGCGGTTTTTGGTCCTAGGAGCAAGAGTTGTTTTCTGGTAAGGAAAGTCACTATTGCACTCCCTTTGCCATACACAGGGCAAATAGCACTCGCGTCTGTTCCCAGCAAGTACAGTGTATTGTTCTGAAGAGGAGCTACTGTTCTTGTCAGTTTCCTAAGCAGAGTTAATCTAGATATGGCCCGTGTGTGTAGGAAGCACAGTTCTTTTGTTCTGAGGAAGCTCACTGTTTGGACCCCATAGGAAATACAGTAGAGTAGAAGAGTGCTCTTTTCTCAAAAGCAGAGTTTTTTTCTTGTAAGGCGAGCTAGCGTTTGTTTCCCAGTCCTAAATGGAGTTGAATCACATGCAGTTTCAGTCCTACCAGCAAGAGTTGTTTCCAGGTAAGAAGAGTCTCTATTACTTTCCCATTGCCATACACAGTGCAAATAGCTCTCGTGTCTTTTTCTCAGCAAGTACAGTGTATTGGACTGAAGCGGAGCTACTGTTCTTGTCCGTTTCCTAAGCAGAGTTGAACTAGATATGCCTGTGTGTGCAGGAAGCACAGTTCTTTTGCTCTTAGCAAGCTCACTGTTCGGACCCCATAGAAAACACAGTAGACAAGAAGAGTACTCTTTTCTCAAAAGCAGAGTGTGTTTCTTGTAAGGGGAGCTAGCGTTTGTTTCCCAGTACTAAATGGAGTTGAATCACATGCAGTTTCTTTTCCTATGAGAAAGAGTTGTTTTCTGGTAAGAAGAGTCACTATTGCACTCCCATTGTCATACACAGGGCAAATAGCACTGGTGTCAGTTCCCAGCATGTACAGTGTATTGGACTGAAGAGGAGCTACTGTTCTTGTCAGTTTCCTAAGCAGAATTTATCTAGATATGGCCGTGTGTGTAGGAAGCACAGTTCTTTTGTTCTGAGCAAGCTCACTGTTCGGACCCCATAAAAAACACAGTAGGGTAGTAGAGTGCTCATTTCTCAAAAGCAGAGTGTGTTTCTTGTAATGCGAGCTAGCGTTTGTTTTCCAGTCGGAAATGGAGTTGAATCACATCCAGTTTTTGGTCCTACGAGCAAGAGTAGTTTTCTGGTAAGGAAAGTCACTATTGTGCTCCCATTGCCATACACAGTGCAGATAGCACTTGCGTTTGTTCCAAGCAATTACAGTGTATTGGACTGAAGAGGAGCTACTGTTCTTGTAAGTTTCATAAGCAGAGTTGAACTAGATATGGCCGTGTATATAGGAAGGACGGTGCTTTTGTTCTGAGCAAGCACACTGTTCTGGCCCTATCGGAAAAACAATAGAGTAGAAGAGTGATCTTTTCTCAAAAGCAGAGTGTGTTTCTTGTAAGGTGAGCTAGCGTTTGTTTCCCAATCCGAAATGGAGTTTAATCCCATTTAGTTTCTGGTCCTACGAGCAAGAGTTGTTTTCTGGTAAGAAGAGTCACTATTGCGCTCCCATTGCCATGCACAAGGCAAATAGCACTGGCGTCTGTTCCCAGCATGTACAGTGTATTGTACTGAAGAGGATCTACTGTTCTTGTCAGTTTCCTAAGCAGAGTTGAACTCGATATGGCCCGTGTGTGTAGGAAGCACAGTTCTTTTGTTCTGAGAAAGCTCACTCTTCTGGCCCTATAAGAAACACATTAGAGTAGAAGACTGCTCTTTTCTCAAAAGCAGAGTGAGTTTCTTGTAAGTCGAGTAGCGTTTCATTACCAGTCCTAAATGGATTTCAATCACATGCAGAGTCTGGTCCTATGAGCAGGAGTTGTTTTCTGGTAAGGAATGTCACTATTGCGCTCCCACTGCCATACACAGTGCGATTAGCACTCGCGTCTGTTCCCAGCAAGGACAGTGTATTGGACTGAAGTGGAGCTACTGTTCTTGTCAGTTTCCTAAGCAGTGTTGAACTACATATGGCCGCTGTATGTAGGAAGCACAGTTCTTTTGTTCTGAGTAAGCTCCCTGTTCGGACCCAATAGGAAACACAGTAGAGTAGAAGAGTGCTCTTTCTCAAAAGCAGAGTGTGTTTCTTGTAAGGCGAGCTAGTGTTTGTTTCCCAGTCAGAAATGGAGTTGAATCCCATGCAGTTTCTGCTCCTACGAGCAAGAGTGATTTTCTGGTAAGGAAAGTCACTATTGATTTCCCATTGCCATACACAGGGCAAATAGCACTCGCGTCTATTCCCAGCAAGTACAGTGTATTGGACTGAAGAGGAGCTACTGTTCTTGTCAGTTTCCTAAGCAGAGTTGAATTAGATATGTCCCGTGTGTGTAGGAAGCACAGTTCTTTTGTTCTGAGCAAGCTCACTGTTCAGACCCCATAGGAAACACAGTAGAGTAGAAGAGTGCTCCTTTCTCAAAAGTAGAGTGTGTTTCTTGTAAGGAGAGCTAGTGTTTGTTTCCCAGTCAGAAATGGAGTTGAATCCCATGCAGTTTCTGGTCCTACGAGCAAGAGTTGTTTTCTGATAAGAAGAGTCACTATTTAGCTCCTATTGCCATACACAGTGCAAATAGCACTGGCGTCTGTTCCCAGCAAGTACAGTGTATTGGACTGAAGAGAAGCTACTGTTCTTGTCAGTTTCCTAAGCAGAGTTGAACTAGATATGGCCCGTGTGTGTAGGAAGCATAGTTCTTTTGTCTGAGCAAGCTCACTGTTTGGAACCCATAGTAAACACAGTAGAGTAGGAGAGTGCTCTTTTCTCAAAAGCAGAGTGAGTTTCTTGTAAGGCGAGCTAGCGTTTGTTTCCCAGTCAGAAATGGAGTTGAATCCTATGCAGTTTCTGGTCCTACAAGCAAGAGATGTTTTCTGATAAGAAAAGTCACTATTGAGCTCCTATTGCAATACACAGTGCAAATAGCACTCGCGTCTGTTTCCACCAAGTACAGTGTATTGGACTGAAGAGGAGCTCCTGCTCTAGTCAGTTTCCTAAGGAGAGTTGAACTAGATATGGCCCGTGTGTGTAGGAAGCACCGTTCTTTTGTTCTGAGCAAGCTCACTTTCAGACCCCATAGGAAACACAGTAGAGTAGAAGAGTGCTCTTTTCTCAAAAGTAGAGTGTGTTTCTTGTAAGGCGAGCTAGCGTATGTTTCCCAGTCCTAAACGGAGTTGAATCCCATTGAGTTTCTGATCCTATGAGCAAGATTTGTTTTCTGGTAAGAAGAGTCACTCTTGCGCTCCCATTGTCATACACAGGGCAAATAGCACTGGCCTCTGTTCCCAGCAAGTACAGTGTATTGGACTGAAGAGGATCTACTGTTCTTGTCAGTTTCCTAAGCAGACTTGAAGTAGATATAGCCCGTGTGTGTAGGAAGCACTGTTCTTTTTTTCTGAGCAAGCTCACTGTTCTGGCCTGTAGGAAACACATTAGAGTAGAAGAGTGCTCTTTTCTCAAAAGCAGAGTGTGTTTCTTGTAAGGCCAGCTAGCGTTTGTTTCCCAGTCCTAAATGGAGTTGAATCACATGCAGTTTATGATCCTACGAGCAAGAGTTGTATTCTGGTAAGAAGAGTCACTATTGTGCTCCCATTGTCATACACAGGGCAAATAGCACTGGCGTCTGTTCCCAGCATGTACAGTGTATTGGACTGAAGAGGATCTATTGTTCTCGTCAGTTTCCTAAGCAGAATTGAACTAGATATGGCCGTGTGTGTAGGAAACACAGTTCTTTTGTTCTGGGCATGCTCACTGTTGTGGCCCTAAAGGAAACACATTAGAGTAGAAGAGTGCTCTTTTCTCACAATCAGAGTGTGTTTCTTGTAAGGCGAGCTAGCGTTTGTTTCCCAGTCCTAAATGGAGTTGAATCACATGCAATTTCTGGTCCTACGAGCAAGAGTTGTTTTCTGGTAAGGAAAGTCTCTATTGCGCTCCCATTCCCATACACTGTGCAAATAGCACTCGCGTCTGTTCCAAGCAAGTAAAATGTATTGGACTAAAGAGGAGCTACAGTTCTTGTCAGTTTCCTAAGCAGAGTTGAACTAGATATGGCCGTGTGTTTAGGAAGCACAGTTCTTTTGTTCTGAGCAAGCTCACTGTTCTGGCCCTATAGGAAACACATTAGAGTAAATAACTGCTCTTTTCTCAAAAGCAGAGTGTGTTACTTGTAAGGCGAGCTAGCGTTTGTTTCCCAGTCCTAAATGGAGTTGAATCACATGCAGTTTTTGTTCCTACAAGAAAGAGTTGTTTTCTGGTAAGGAAAGTCACTATTGTGCTCCCTTTGCAATACACAGTGCAAATAGCACTCGCGTCTGTTCCCAGCAAGTACAGTGTATTGGACTGAAGAGGAGCTACTGTTCTTGTCAGTTTCCTAAGAAGCGTTGAACTAGATATGGCCCGTGTATGTAGGAAGCACAGTTCTTTTGTTCTGAGCAAGCTCACTGTTCGGATTCCATAGGAAAAAGTGTAGAGTAGAAGAGTGCTCTTTTCTCAAAAGCAGAGTCTGTTTCTTGTAAGCCGAGCTAGTGTTTGTTTCCCAGTCAGAAATGGAGTTGAATCACATGCAGTTTCTGGTTATACGAGCAAGAGTTGTTTTCTGGTAAGGAATCACTATTGCGCTCCCATTGCCATACACAGTGCAAATAGCACTCGCGTCTGTTCCCAGCAAGTACAGTGTATTGGACTGAAGAGGAGCTACTGCTCTTGTCAGTTTCCTAAGCAGAGTTGAACTAGATACGGCCAGTTTGTGTAGGAAGCACAGTTCTTTTGTTTTGAGCAAGCTCACTGTTCTGGTCCATAGGAAAAAGAGTAGAGTAGAAGAGTGCTCTTTTCTCAAAAGCAGAGTGTGTTTCTTCTAAGGCGAGCTAGCGTTTGTTTCCCAGTCTTAAATGGAGTTGAATCCCATGCAGTTTCTGGTCCTACAAGCAAGAGATGTTTTCTTGTAAGAAGAGACACTATTGTGCTCCCAGGATCATACACAGTGCAAACAGCACTGGCCTCTGTTCCCAGCTTGTACTGTGTATTGGACTGAAGAGGAGCTACTGATCTTGTCAGTTTCCTAAGCAGAGTTGAACTAGATATGGCTCGTGTATGTAGGAAGCACAGTTCTTTTGTTCTGAGCAAGCTCACTGTTCAGACCCCATAGGAAAAAAGGTAGAGTAGAAGCGTGCTCTTTTCTCAAAAGAGGAGTGTGTTTCTTGTAGGGCGAGCTAGCATTTGTTTCCCAGTCCTAAAAGGAGTTGAATCACTTGCAGTTTTTGGTCCTACGAGCAAGAGTTGTTTTCTGGTAAGAAGAGTCACTATTGCGCTCCCATTGTCATGCACAGTGCAAATAGCACTCGCGTCTGTTCCCAGCATGTAAAGTGTATTGGACTGAAAAGAATCTACTGTTCTTGTCAGTTTCCTAAGCAGAGTTGATCTAGATATGGCCGTGTGTGTAGGAAGCACAGTTCTTTTGTTCTGAAGAAGCTCACTGTTCGGAAAACTTAGGAAACACAGTAGAGTAGAAGAGTGCTCTTTTCTCAAAAGCAGAGTGTGTTTCTTGTAAGGCGAGCTAGCATTTGTTTTCCAGTCCTAAATGGAGTTGAGACACATGCAGTTTTTGTTCCTATGAGAAAGAGTTGTTTTCTTGTAAGGGAAGTCACTATTGCGTTCCCTTTGCCATACACAGTGCAAATAGCACTCGCGTCTGTTCCCAGCTAGTACAGTGTATTGGAGTGAAGAGGAGCTACTGTTCTTGTCAGTTTCCTAAGTAGAGTTGAACTAGATATGGCCCGTGTATGTAGGAAGCACAGTTCTTTTGATCTGAGCAAGCTCACTGTTCAGACTCCATAGGAAACACAGTAGAGTAGAAGAGTGCTCTTTTCTCAAAAGCAGAGTGTGTTTCTTGTAAGGCGAGCTAGCACTTTTTTCACAGTCCTAAATGGAGTTGAATCACATGCAGTTTCAGTCCTACGAGCAAGAGTTGTTTCCTGGTAAGAAGAGTCTCTATCACTCTCCCATTGCCATACACAGTGCAAATAGCTCTCGCGTCTGTTCTCAGCAAGTACAGTGTATTGGACTGAAGCGGAGCTACTGTTCTTGTCAGTTTCCTAAGCAGAGTTGAACTAGATATGCCTGTGTGTGTAGGAAGCACAGTTCTTTTGCTCTTAGCAAGCTCACTGTTCGGACCCCATAGAAAACACAGTAGACTAGAAGAGTACTCTTTTCTCAAAAGCAGAGTGTGTTTCCTGTAAGGCAAGCTAGCGTTCGTTTCCCAGTCCTAAATGTCGTTGAATCACATGCAGTTTCTGCTCCTACAAGCAAGAGTTGTTTTCTGGCAAAAGAGTCACTATTGCGCTCCCATTGTCATACACAGGGCAAATAGCACTAGCGTCTGTTCCCAGCATGTACAGTGTATTGTTCTGAGGAGGATCTACTGTTCTTGTCAGTTTCCTAAGCAGAATTGAACTAGACATGGCCCGTGTGTCTAGCAAGCAGAGTTCTTTTGTTCTGAGCAAGCTCTCTGTTCTGGCCCTATAGGAAACACAATAGAGTAGAAGAGTGCTCTTTTCTCAAAAGCAGAGTGTGTTTCTTGTAAGGCAAGCTAGTGTTTGTTTCCCAGTCGTAAAATGAGTTGAGTCACACGCAGTTTCTGGTCCTATGAGCAAGAGTTGTGTTCTGGTAAGGAAAGTCACTATTGCGCTCCCATTGCCACACACAGTGCAAATAGCACTCACGTCTGTTCCCAGCAAGTACAGTGTATTGGACTGAAGAGGAGCTACTGATCTTGTCAGTTTCCTAAGCAGAGTTGAACTATATATGGCCCTTGTGTTTAGGAAGCACAGTTCTTTGTTCTGAGCAAGCTCACTGTTCAGACCCCATAGGAAACACAGTAGAATAGAAGAGTGCTCTTTTCTCAAAAGCTGAGTGTGTTTCTTATAAGGGGAGGTAGTGTTTGTTTCCCAGTCAGAAGTGGAGTTGAATCACATGCAGTTTCTGGTCCTACAAGCAAGAGTTTTTTTCTGGTAAGAAGAGTCACTATTGTGCTCCCATTGTCATACACAGGGCAAATAGCACTGGCGTCTTTTCCCAGCATGCACAATGTATTGGACTGAAGAGGATCTACTTTTCTTCTCAGTTTCCTAAGTAGAATTGAACGAGATATGGCCGTGTGTGTAGGAAGCACAGTACTTTTGTTCTGAGCAAGCTCACTGTTCTGGCACTATAGGAAACACAGTACAGTAGAAAACTGCTCTTTTCTCAAAAGCAGAGTTTGTTTCTTGTAAGACGAGCTAGCGTTTGTTTCCCAGTCCTAAATGGAGTTGAATCACATGCGGTTTTTGGTCCTAGGAGCAAGAGTTGTTTTCTGGTAAGGAAAGTCACTATTGCACTCCCTTTGCCATACACAGGGCAAATAGCACTCGCGTCTGTTCCCAGCAAGTACAGTGTATTGTTCTGAAGAGGAGCTACTGTTCTTGTCAGTTTCCTAAGCAGAGTTAATCTAGATATGGCCCGTGTGTGTAGGAAGCACAGTTCTTTTGTTCTGAGGAAGCTCACTGTTTGGACCCCATAGGAAACACAGTAGAGTAGAAGAGTGCTCTTTTCTCAAAAGCAGAGTGTGTTTCTTGTAAGGCGAGCTAGCACTTGTTTCACAGTCCTAAATGGAGTTGAATCACATGCAGTTTCAGTCCTACGAGCAAGAGTTGTTTCCTGGTAAGAAGAGTCTCTATTACTCTCCCATTGCCATACACAGTGCAAATAGCTCTCGCGTCTGTTCTCAGCAAGTACAGTGTATTGGACTGAAGCGGAGCTACTGTTCTTGTCAGTTTCCTAAGCAGAGTTGAACTAGATATGCCTGTGTGTGTAGGAAGCACAGTTCTTTTGCTCTTAGCAAGCTCACTGTTCGGACCCCATAGAAAACACAGTAGACTAGAAGAGTACTCTTTTCTCAAAAGCAGAGTGTGTTTCCTGTAAGGCAAGCTAGCGTTCGTTTCCCAGTCCTAAATGTCTTTGAATCACATGCAGTTTCTGCTCCTACAAGCAAGAGTTGTTTTCTGGCAAAAGAGTCACTATTGCGCTCCCATTGTCATACACAGGGCAAATAGCACTGGCGTCTGTTCCCAGCATGTACAGTGTATTGTTCTGAGGAGGATCTACTGTTCTTGTCAGTTTCCTAAGCAGAATTGAACTAGACATGGCCCGTGTGTCTAGCAAGCAGAGTTCTTTTGTTCTGAGCAAGCTCTCTGTTCTGGCCCTATAGGAAACACAATAGAGTAGAAGAGTGCTCTTTTCTCAAAAGCACAGTGTGTTTCTTGTAAGGCAAGCTAGTGTTTGTTTCCCAGTCGTAAAATGAGTTGAGTCACACGCAGTTTCTGGTCCTATGAGCAAGAGTTGTGTTCTGGTAAGGAAAGTCACTATTGCGCTCTCATTGCCACACACAGTGCAAATAGCACTCACGTCTGTTCCCAGCAAGTACAGTGTATTGGACTGAAGAGGAGCTACTGATCTTGTCAGTTTCCTAAGCAGAGTTGAACTATATATGGCCCTTGTGTTTAGGAAGCACAGTTCTTTGTTCTCAGCAAGCTCACTGTTCAGACCCCATAGGAAACACAGTAGAATAGAAGAGTGCTCTTTTCTCAAAAGCTGAGTGTGTTTCTTATAAGGGGAGGTAGTGTTTGTTTCCCAGTCAGAAGTGGAGTTGAATCACATGCAGTTTCTGGTCCTACGAGCAAGAGTTTTTTTCTGGTAAGAAGAGTCACTATTGTGCTCCCATTGTCATACACAGGGCAAATAGCACTGGCGTCTTTTCCCAGCATGCACAATGTATTGGACTGAAGAGGATCTACTTTTCTTCTCAGTTTCCTAAGTAGAATTGAACGAGATATGGCCGTGTGTGTAGGAAGCACAGTACTTTTGTTCTGAGCAAGCTCACTGTTCTGGCACTATAGGAAACACAGTACAGTAGAAAACTGCTCTTTTCTCAAAAGCAGAGTTTGTTTCTTGTAAGACGAGCTAGCGTTTGTTTCCCAGTCCTAAATGGAGTTGAATCACATGCGGTTTTTGGTCCTAGGAGCAAGAGTTGTTTTCTGGTAAGGAAAGTCACTATTGCACTCCCTTTGCCATACACAGGGCAAATAGCACTCGCGTCTGTTTCCAGCAAGTACAGTGTATTGTTCTGAAGAGGAGCTACTGTTCTTGTCAGTTTCCTAAGCAGAGTTAATCTAGATATGGCCCGTGTGTGTAGGAAGCACAGTTCTTTTGTTCTGAGGAAGCTCACTGTTTGGACCCCATAGGAAACACAGTAGAGTAGAAGAGTGCTCTTTTCTCAAAAGCAGAGTGTGTTTCTTGTAAGGCGAGCTAGCACTTGTTTCACAGTCCTAAATGGAGTTGAATCACATGCAGTTTCAGTCCTACGAGCAAGAGTTGTTTCCTGGTAAGAAGAGTCTCTATTACTCTCCCATTGCCATGCACAGTGCAAATAGCTCTCGCGTCTGTTCCCAGCAAGTACAGTGTATTGGACTGAAGCGGAGCTACTGTTCTTGTCAGTTTCCTAAGCAGAGTTGAACTAGATATGCCTGTGTGTGTAGGAAGCACTGTTCTTTTGCTCTTAGCAAGCTCACTGTTCGGACCCCATAGAAAACACAGTAGACTAGAAGAGTACTCTTTTCTCAAAAGCAGAGTGTGTTTCCTGTAAGGCAAGCTAGCGTTCGTTTCCCAGTCCTAAATGTCGTTGAATCACATGCAGTTTCTGGTCCTACAAGCAAGAGTTGTTTTCTGGCAAAAGAGTCACTATTGCGCTCCCATTGTCATACACAGGGCAAATAGCACTGGCGTCTGTTCCCAGCATGTACAGTGTATTGTTCTGAGGAGGATCTACTGTTCTTGTCAGTTTCCTAAGCAGAATTGAACTAGATATGGCTGTGTGTGTAGGAAACACAGTTCTTTTGTTCTGAGCAAGCTCACTGTTCTGGCCCTACAGAAAACACAGTAGAGTAGAAGAGTGCTCTTTTCTCAAAAGCAGAGTTTGTTTCTTGTAAGGCGAGCTAGCGTTTGTTTCCCATTCCTAAATGGAGTTGAATCACATGCAGTTTTTGGTCCTACGAGCAAGAGTTGTTTTCTGGTAAGAGGAGTCACTATTGCGCTCCCATTGTCATACACAGGACAAATAGCACTGGCGTCTGTTCCCAGCATTTACAGTGTAATGGACTGAAGAGGAGCTACTGTCCTTGTCAGTTTGCTTTGCAGAGTATACCTAGATATGGCCCGTGTGTGTAGGAAGCACACTTCTTTTGTTCTGAGCAAGCTCACTGTTCTGCCCTATAGGAAACACAGTAGAGTAGAAGAGTGTTCTTTTCTCAAAAGCAGAGTGTGTTTCCTGTAAGGCAAGCTAGCGTCTGTTTCCCAGTCCTAAATGGAGTTTAATCACATGCAGTTTCTGGTCTTACAAGCAAGAGTTGTTTCCTCGTAAGAAGAGTCACTATTACTCTCCCATTTCCATACACAGTGCAAATAGCACTGGCGTCTGTTCCCAGCAAGTACAGTGTATTGGACTGAAGCGGAGCTACTGTTCTTGTCAGTTTCCTAAGCAGAGTTGAACAAGATATGCCCGTGTGTGTAGGAAGCACAGTTCTTTTGCTCTGAGCAAGCACACTGTTCGGACACCATAGAAAACACAGTAGAATAGAAGAGTACTCTTTACTCAAAATCAGAGTGTGTTTCCTGTAAGGTGAGCTAGTGTTCCTTTCCCAGTTCTAAATGGAGTTGATCACACGCAGTTTCTGGTCCTACGAGCAAGAGTTGTTTTCTGGCAAAAGAGTCACTATTGCGCTCCCATTGTCATACACAGGGCAAAGAGCACTGGCGTCTGTTCCCAGCATGTACAGTGTATTGGACTGAAGAGGAGCTACTGTTCTTGTAAGTTTCCTAAGCAGAGTTGAACTAGATATGGCCCACGTGTGTAGGAAGCACAGTTCTTTTGCTCTGATCAAGCTCACTGTTCAGACCCCATAGAAAACACAGTAGAATAGAATAATACTCTTTACTCAAAATCAGAGTGTGTTTCCTGTAAGGCGAGCTAGCGTTTGTTTCCCAGTCCTAAATGGAGTTGATCACACGCAGTTTCTGGTCCTACGAGCAAGAGTTCTTTTCTGGCAAAAGAGTCACTATTGCGCTCCCATTGACATACACAGGGCAAATAGCACTGGCGTCTGTTCCCAGCATGTACAGTGTATTGTAGTGAGGAGGATCTACTGTTCTTGTCAGTTTTCTAGGCAGAATTGAACTAGATATGGCTGTGTGTGTAGGAAGCACAGTTCTTTTGTTCTGAGCAAGCTCACAGTTCTGGCCCTATAAGAAACACAGTAGAGTAGAAGAGTGCTCTTTTCTCAAAAGCAGAGTTTGTTTCTTGAAAGGCGAGCTAGCGTTTTTTCCGAGTCCTAAATGGAGTTGAATCACATGCAGTTTCTGGTCCTACGAGCAAGAGTTGTTTTCTGGTAAGAAGAGTCACTATTGCGCTCCCATTGCAATACACAGTGCAAATAGCACTCGCGTCTGTTCCCAGCAAGTACAGTGTATTGGACTGAAGAGGATCTACTGTCCTTGTCAGTTTCCTAAGCAGAGTTGAACTAGATACGGCCCGTGTGTGCAGGAAGCACAGTTCTTTTGTTCTGAGCAAGCTCACTGTTCAGACCCCATAGGAAACACAGTAGAGTAGAAGAGTGCTCTTTTCTGAAAAGCAGAGTGTGATTCTTGTAAGGCAAGCTAGAGTGTGTTTCCCAGTCCTAAAAGGAGTTGAATCACATGCAGTTTTTGGTCCTACAAGCAAGAGTTGTTTTCTAGAAAGAAGAGTCACTATTGCGCTCCCATTGTCATACACAGGGCAAATAGCACTGGCGACTGTTCCCAGCATTTACAGTGTATTGGACTGAACTGGAGCGACTGTCCTTGTCAGTTTGCTAAGCAGAGTTGAACTAGATATGGCCCGTGTGTGTAGGAAGCACAGTTCTTTTGTTCTGAGCAAGCTCACTGTTCTGGCCCTATAGGAAACACAGTAGAGTAGAAGAGTGCTCTTTTCGCAAAAGCAGAGTGTGTTTCTTGTAAGGCGAGCTAGGGTTTGTTTCCCAGTCCTAAATGGAGTTGAATCCCATGCAGTTTCTGTTCCTACGAGCAAGAGTTGTTTTCTTGTAAGGAAAGTCACTATTGCGGTCCCAATGCCGTAGACAGTGCAAATAGCACTCGCGTCTGTTCCCAGCAAGTACAGTGTATTGGACTGAAGAGGAGCTACTGATCTTGTCAGTTTCCTAAGCAGAGTTGAACTGGATATGGCCCGTGTATGTAGGAAGCACAGTTCTTTTGTTCTGAGCAAGCTCACTGTTCAGACCCCATAGGAAAAAAAGTAGAGTAGAAGAGTGCTCTTTTCTCAAAAGCAGAGTGTGTTTCTTGTAAGGCGAGCTAGGGTTTGTTTCCCAGTCCTAAATGGAGTTGAATCACATGCAGTTTCTGGTCCTATGAGCAAGAGTTGTTTTCTGGTAAGAAGAGTCACTATTGCGCTCCCATTGTCATACACAGGGCAAATAGCACTAGCGTATGTTAGCACCATGTACAGTGTATTCGACTGAAGAGGATCTAGTGTTCCTGTCAGTTTCCTAAGCAGAATTGAACTAGACATGGCCCGTGTGTGTAGGAAGCACAGTTCTTTTGTTCTGAGCAAGCACACTGTTCTGGCCCTATAGGAAACACAGTAGAGTAGAAGAGTGCTCCTTTCTCAAAAGCAGAGTGTGTTTCTTGTAAGGTGAGATAACGTTTGTTTCCCAGTCCTAAGTGGAGTTGAGACACATGCAGTTTTTGGTCCTACGAGCAAGAGTTGTTTTCTGGTAAGGAAAGTCACTACTGCGCTCCTATTGCCATACACAGTACAAATAGCACTGGCGTCTGTTCCCAGCATGTACAGTGTATTGGACTGAAGAGGATCTATTGTTCTCGTCAGTTTCCTAAGCAGAATTGAACTAGATATGGCCGTGTGTGTAGGAAGCACAGTTCTTTTGTTCTGGGCATGCTCACTGTTGTGGCCCTATAGGAAACACATTAGAGTAGAAGAGTGCTCTTTTCTCACAATCAGAGTGTGTTTCTTGTAAGGCGAGCTAGCGTTTGTTTCCCAGTCCTAAATGGAGTTGAATCACATGCAATTTCTGGTCCTACGAGCAAGAGTTGTTTTCTGGTAAAAAAAAAAGTCACTATTGCGCTCCCATTCCCATACACTGTGCAAATAGCACTCGCGTCTGTTCCAAGCAAGTAAGGTGTATTGGACTGAAGAGGAGCTACAGTTCTTGTCAGTTTCCTAAGCAGAATTGAACTAGACATGGCCCATGTGTGTAGGAAGCACAGTTCTTTTGTTCTGAGCAAGCACACTGTTCTGGCCCTATAGGAAACACAGTAGAGTAGAAGAGTGCTCCTTTCTCAAAAGCAGAGTGTGTTTCTTGTAAGGTGAGATAGCGTTTGTTTCCCAGTCCTAAGTGGAGTTGAGACACATGCAGTTTTTGGTCCTACGAGCAAGAGTTGTTTTCTGGTAAGGAAAGTCACTATTGCGCTCCTATTGCCATACACAGTACAAATAGCACTGGCGTCTGTTCCCAGCATGTACAGTGTATTGGACTGTTTCCTGTTCTCGTCAGTTTGCTAAGCAGAATTGAACTAGATATGGCCGTGTGTGTAGGAAGCACAGTTCTTTTGTTCTGGGCATGCTCACTGTTGTGGCCCTATAGGAAACACATTAGAGTAGAAGAGTGCTCTTTTCTCACAATCAGAGTGTGTTTCTTGTAAGGCGAGCTAGCGTTTGTTTCCCAGTCCTAAATGGAGTTGAATCACATGCAATTTCTGGTCCTACGAGCAAGAGTTGTTTTCTGGTAAAAAAAAAGTCACTATTGCGCTCCCATTCCCATACACTGTGCAAATAGCACTCGCGTCTGTTCCAAGCAAGTAAGGTGTATTGGACTGAAGAGGAGCTACAGTTCTTGTCAGTTTCCTAAGCAGAGTTGAACTAGATATGGCCGTGTGTTTAGGAAGCACAGTTCTTTTGTTCTGAGCAAGCTCACTGTTCTGGCCCTACAGAAAACACAGTAGAGTAGAAGAGTGCTCTTTTCTCAAAAGCAGAGTTTGTTTCTTGTAAGGCGAGCTAGCGTTTGTTTCCCATTCCTAAATGGAGTTGAATCACATGCAGTTTCTGGTCCTACGAGCAAGAGTTGTTTTCTGGTAAGAGGAGTCACTATTGTGCTCCCATTGTCATACACAGGGCAAATAGCACTCGCGTCTGTTCCCAGCAAGTACAGTGTATTGGACTGAAGAGGAGCTACTGTTCTTGTCAGTTTCCTAAGCAGAGTTGAACTAGATATGGCCCGTGTGTGTAGGAAGCACAGTTCTTTTGTTCTGACCAAGCTCACTGTTCGGACCCCATAGGAAACCCTGTAGAGTAGAAGAGTGCCCTTTTCTAAAAAGCAGAGTGTGTTTCTTGTAAGGCGAGCTAGCGTTTGTTTCCCAGTAATAAATGGAGTTGAATCTTATGAAGTTTCTGTTCCTACGAGCAAGAGTTGTTTTCTGGTAAGAAGAGTCACTATTGCGCTCCCATTGTCATACCCAGGACAAATAGCACTGGCGTCTGTTCCCAGCATTTACAGTGTAATGGACTGAAGAGGAGCTACTGTCCTTGTCAGTTTGCTTTGCAGAGTATACCTAGATATGGCCCGTGTGTGTAGGAAGCACAGTTCCTTTGCTCTGAGCAAGCTCACTGTTCGGACACCATAGAAAACACAGTAGAATAGAAGAGTACTCTTTACTCAAAATCAGAGTGTGTTTCCTGTAAGGTGAGCTAGCGTTCCTTTCCCAGTTCTAAATAGAGTTGATCACACGCAGTTTCTGGTCCTACGAGCAAGAGTTGTTTTCTGGCAAAAGAGTCACTATTGCGCTCCAATTGTCATATACAGGGCAAAGAGCACTGGCGTCTGTTCCCAGCATGTACAGTGTATTGGACTGAAGAGGAGCTACTGTTCTTGTAAGTTTCCTAAGCAGAGTTGAACTAGATATGGCCCACGTGTGTAGGAAGCACAGTTCCTTTGCTCTGATCAAGCTCACTGTTCGGACCCCATAGAAAACACAGTAGAATAGAATAATACTCTTTACTCAAAATCAGAGTGTGTTTCCTGTAAGGCGAGCTAGCGTTTGTTTCCCAGTCCTAAATGGAGTTGATCACATGCAGTTTCTGGTCCTACGAGCAAGAGTTGTTTTCTGGCAAAAGAGTCACTATTGCGCTCCCATTGACATACACAGGGCAAATAGCACTGGCGTCTGTTCCCAGCATGTACAGTGTATTGTACTGAGGAGGATCTACTGTTCTTGTCAGTTTTCTAGGCAGAATTGAACTAGATATGGCTGTGTGTGTAGGAAGCACAGTTCTTTTGTTCTGAGCAAGCTCACAGTTCTGGCCCTATAAGAAACACAGTAGAGTAGAAGAGTGCTCTTTTCTCAAAAGCAGAGTTTGTTTCTTGAAAGGCGAGCTAGTGTTTTTTCCGAGTCCTAAATGGAGTTGAATCACATGCAGTTTCTGGTCCTACGAGCAAGAGTTGTTTTCTGGTAAGAAGAGTCACTATTGCGCTCCCATTGCAATACACAGTGCAAATAGCACTCGCGTCTGTTCCCAGCAAGTACAGTGTATTGGACTGAAGAGGATCTACTGTCCTTGTCAGTTTCCTAAGCAGAGTTGAACTAGATACGGCCCGTGTGTGCAGGAAGCACAGTTCTTTTGTTCTGAGCAAGCTCACTGTTCAGACCCCATAGGAAACACAGTAGAGTAGAAGAGTGCTCTTTTCTGAAAAGCAGAGTGTGATTCTTGTAAGGCAAGCTAGAGTGTGTTTCCCAGTCCTAAAAGGAGTTGAATCACATGCAGTTTTTGGTCCTACAAGCAAGAGTTGTTTTCTAGAAAGAAGAGTCACTATTGCGCTCCCATTGTCATACACAGGGCAAATAGCACTGGCGACTGTTCCCAGCATTTACAGTGTATTGGACTGAACTGGAGCGACTGTCCTTGTCAGTTTGCTAAGCAGAGTTGAACTAGATATGGCCCGTGTGTGTAGGAAGCACAGTTCTTTTGTTCTGAGCAAGCTCACTGTTCTGGCCCTATAGGAAACACAGTAGAGTAGAACAGTGCTCTTTTCGCAAAAGCAGAGTGTGTTTCTTGTAAGGCGAGCTAGGGTTTGTTTCCCAGTCCTAAATGGAGTTGAATCCCATGCAGTTTCTGTTCCTACGAGCAAGAGTTGTTTTCTTGTAAGGAAAGTCACTATTGCGGTCCCATTGCCGTAGACAGTGCAAATAGCACTCGCGTCTGTTCCCAGCAAGTACAGTGTATTGGACTGAAGAGGAGCTACTGATCTTGTCAGTTTCCTAAGCAGAGTTGAACTGGATATGGCCCGTGTATGTAGGAAGCACAGTTCTTTTGTTCTGAGCAAGCTCACTGTTCAGACCCCATAGGAAAAAAAGTAGAGTAGAAGAGTGCTCTTTTCTCAAAAGCAGAGTGTGTTTCTTGTAAGGCGAGCTAGGGTTTGTTTCCCAGTCCTAAATGGAGTTGAATCACATGCAGTTTCTGGTCCTATGAGCAAGAGTTGTTTTCTGGTAAGAAGAGTCACTATTGCGCTCCCATTGTCATACACAGGGCAAATAGCACTAGCGTATGTTAGCACCATGTACAGTGTATTCGACTGAAGAGGAGCTACTGTTCTTGTCAGTTTCCTAAGCAGACTTGATCTAGATATAGCCCGTGTGTGTAGGAAGCACTGTTCTTTTTTTCTGAGCAAGCTCACTGTTCTGGAACTATAGGAAACACAGTAGAGTAGAAGAGTGCTCCTTTCTCAAAAGCAGAGTGTGTTTCTTGTAAGGTGAGATAGCGTTTGTTTCCCAGTCCTAAGTGGAGTTGAGACACATGCAGTTTTTGGTCCTACGAGCAAGAGTTGTTTTCTGGTAAGGAAAGTCACTATTGCGCTCCTATTGCCATACACAGTACAAATAGCACTGGCGTCTGTTCCTAGCATGTACAGTGTATTGGACTGAAGAGGTTCTATTGTTCTCGTCAGTTTCCTAAGCAGAATTGAACTAGATATGGCCGTGTGTGTAGGAAGCACAGTTCTTTTGTTCTGGGCATGCTCACTGTTGTGGCCCTATAGGAAACACATTAGAGTAGAAGAGTGCTCTTTTCTCACAATCAGAGTGTGTTTCTTGTAAGGCGAGCTAGCGTTTGTTTCCCAGTCCTAAATGTCGTTGAATCACATGCAGTTTCTGGTCCTACAAGCAAGAGTTGTTTTCTGGTAAAAAAAAAAGTCACTATTGCGCTCCCATTCCCATACACTGTGCAAATAGCACTGGCGTCTGTTCCCAGCATGTACAGTGTATTGTTCTGAGGAGGATCTACTGTTCTTGTCAGTTTCCTAAGCAGAATTGAACTAGATATGGCCGTGTGTGTAGGAAACACAGTTCTTTTGTTCTGAGCAAGCTCACTGTTCTGGCCATATAGGAAACACATTAGAGTAAATTACTGCTCTTTTCTCAAAAGCAGAGTGTGTTACTTGTAAGGCGAGCTAGCGTTTGTTTCCCAGTCCTAAATGGAGTTGAATCACATGCAGTTTTTGTTCCTACAAGAAAGAGTTGTTTTCTGGTAAGGAAAGTCACTATTGCACTCCCTTTGCAATGCGCAGTGCAAATAGCACTCGCGTCTGTTCCCAGCAAGTACAGTGTATTGGACTGAAGAGGAGCTACTGTTCTTGTCAGTTTCCTAAGAAGCGTTGAACTAGATATGGCCCGTGTATGTAGGAAGCACAGTTCTTTTGTTCTGAGCAAGCTCACTGTTCGGATTCCATAGGAAACAGTGCAGAGTAGAAGAGTGCTCTTTTCTCAAAAGCAGAGTCTGTTTCTTGTAAGCCGAGCTAGCGTTTGTTTCCCAGTCAGAAATGGAGTTGAATCACATGCAGTTTCTGGTCCTACGAGCAAGAGTTGTTTTCTGGTAAGGAATCACTATTGCGCTCCCATTGCCATGCACAGTGCAAATAGCACTCGCGTCTGTTCCCAGCAAGTACAGTGTATTGGACTGAAGAGGAGCTACTGTTCTAGTCAGTTTCCTAAGCAGAGTTGAACTAGATACGGCCAGTGTGTGTAGGAAGCACAGTTCTTTTGTTTTGAGCAAGCTCACTGTTCTGGTCCCATAGGAAAAACAGTAGAGTAGAAGAGTGCTCTTTTCTCAAAAGTAGAGTGTGTTTCTTGTAAGGCGAGCTAGTGTTTGTTTCCCAGTCTTAAATGGAGTTGAATCCCATGAAGTTTCTGGTCCTACAAGCAAGAGTTGTTTTCTGGTAAGAAGAGACACTATTGTGCTCCCATGATCATACACAGTGCAAACAGCGCTGGCGTCTGTTCCCAGCTTGTACTGTGTATTGGACTGAAGAGGATCTACTGTTCTTGTCAGTTTCCTAAGCAGAATTGATCTAGATATGGCCGTGTGTGTAGGAAGCACAGTTCTTTTGTTCTGAGCAAGTTCACTGTTCTGGCCATATAGGAAACACAGTAGAGTAGAAGATTGCTCTTTTCTCAAGAGCAGAGCCTGTTGCTTGTAAGGCGAGCTAGCGTTTATTTCCCAGTTCTAAATGGAGTTGAAGCACATGCTGTTTTCGGTCCTACGAGCAAGAGTTGTGTTCTGGTAAGGAAAGTCACTATTGAGTTCCCATTAACATACACAATGCAAATATCACTCGCGTCTGTTCCCAGCAAGTACAGTGTATTGTTTTGAAGAGTAGCTACTGTTCTCATGAGTTTCATAAGCAGAGTGTAACTAGATATGGCCCGTGTGTGTAGGAAGCACAGTTCTTTTGTTCTGAGCATGCTCACTGTTCGGACCCCATAGGAAACACAGTGGAGTTGAAGAGTGCTGTTTTCTCAAAAGCAGAGTGTGTTTCTTGTAAGGTGAGCTAGAGTTTGTTTCCCAGTCCTAAATGGAGTTGAATCACATGCAGTTTCTGGTCCTACGAGCAAGAGTGGTTTTCTGGTAAGAATAGTCACTATTGCGCTCCCATTGTCATACACAGGGCAAATAGCACTGGCGACTGTTCCCAGCATTTACAGTGTATTGGACTGAACAGGAGGGACTGTCCTTGACAGTTTGCTAAGCAGAGTTGAACTAGATATGGCCCGTGTGTGTAGGAAGCACAGTTCTTTTGTTCTGAGCAAGCTCACTGTTCTGGCCCTATAGGAAACACAGTAGAGTAGAAGAGTGCTCTTTTCGCAAAAGCAGAGTGTGTTTCCTGTAAGGCGAGCTAGCGTTCCTTTCGCAGTCCTAAATGGAGTTGATCACATGCAGTTTCTGGTCCTACGAGCAAGAGTTGTTTTCTGGCAAAAGAGTCACTATTGCGCTCCCATTGTCATACACAGGGCAAATAGCACTGGCGTCTGTTCCCAGCATGTACAGTGTATTGTACTGAGGAGGATCTACTGTTCTTGTCAGTTTCCTAGGCAGAATTGAACTAGATATGGCTGTGTGTGTAGGAAGCACAGTTATTTTTTCTGAGCCAGCTCAAGGTTCTGGCGCTATAGGAAACACAGTAGAGTAGAAGAGTGTCTTTTCTCAAAAGCAGAGTTTGTTTCTTGTAAGGCGAGCTAGCATTTTTTTCCCAGTCCAAAAGGGAGTTGAATCACATGCAGTTTCTGGTCCTACGAACAAGAGTTGTTTTCTGGTAAGAAGAGTCACTATTGCGCTCCCATGGTCATACACAGTGCAAATAACACTTGCGTCTGTTCCCAGCAAGTACAGTGTATGGGACTGAAGAGGAGCTACTGTTCTTGTCAGTTTCCTAAGCAGAATTGAACTAGATATGGCCGTGTGTGTAGGAAGCACAATTCTTTTGTTCTGAGCAAGCTCACTCTTCTGGCCCTACAGGAAACACAGTAGATTAGAAGAGTGCTCTTTTCTCAAAAGCAGAGTGTGTTTCTTGTAAAGCGAGCTAGGGTTTGTTTCCCAGTCCTAAATGGATTTGAATCACATGCAGTTTCTGGTCCTATGAGCAAGAGTAGTTTTCTGGTAAGGAAAGTCACTATTGCGCTCCCATTGCCATGCACATTGCAAGTAGCACTCGCGTCTGTTCCCAGCAAGTACAGTGTATTGGACTGAAGAGGAGCTACTGTTCTTGTCAGTTTCCTAAGCAGAATTGAACTAGATATGACCGTGTGTGTAGGAAGCACAGTTCTTTTGTTCTGAGCAAGCTCACTGTTCGGACCCCATAGGAAACACAGTAGAGTAGAAGAGTGCTCTTTTATCAAAAGCAGAGTGTGTTTCTTGTAAGGCGAGCTAGCGTTTGTTTCCCAGTCCTAAATGGAGTTGAATCACATGCAGTTTCTTGTATTACGAGCAAGAGTTGTTTTCTGGTAAGAAGAGTCACTATTGCGCTCCCATTGTCATACACAGGGCAAATAGCACTGGTGTCGGTTCCCAGCATGTACAGTGTATTAGAATAAAGAAGGTCTACTGTTCTTGTCAGTTTCCTAAGCAGAATTGATCTAGATATGGCCGTGTGTGTAGGAAGCACAGTTCTTTTGTTCTGAGCAAGCTCACTGTTCTGGCCATATAGGAAACACCTTAGAGTAGAAGAGTACTCTTTTATCAAAAGCAGAGTCTCTTTTTTGTAAGGCGAGCTAGCGATTATTTCCCAGTTCTAAATGGAGTTGAATCACATGCAGTTTTTGGTCCTACGAGCAAGAGTTGTTTTCTGGTAAGAAGAGTCACTATTGCGCTCCCATGGTCATACACAGTGCAAATAACACTTGCGTCTGTTCCCAGAAAGTACAGTGTATTGGACTGAAGAGGAGCTACTGTTCTTGTCAGTTTCCTAAGCAGAATTGAACTAGATATGGCCGTGTGTGTAGGAAGCACAATTCTTTTGTTCTGAGCAAGCTCACTGTTTGGACCAAATCGGAAACACAGTAGAGTAGAAGAGTGCTCTTTTCTCAAAAGCAGAGTGTGTTTCTTGTAAGGCGAGCTAGCGTTTGTTTCCCAGTCCTAAATGTCGTTGAATCACATGCAGTTTCTGGTCCTACAAGCAAGAGTTGTTTTCTGGTAAAAAAAAAAGTCACTATTGCGCTCCCATTCCCATACACTGTGCAAATAGCACTGGCGTCTGTTCCCAGCATGTACAGTGTATTGTTCTGAGGAGGATCTACTGTTCTTGTCAGTTTCCTAAGCAGAATTGAACTAGATATGGCCGTGTGTGTAGGAAACACAGTTCTTTTGTTCTGAGCAAGCTCACTGTTCTGGCCATATAGGAAACACATTAGAGTAAATTACTGCTCTTTTCTCAAAAGCAGAGTGTGTTACTTGTAAGGCGAGCTAGCGTTTGTTTCCCAGTCCTAAATGGAGTTGAATCACATGCAGTTTTTGTTCCTACAAGAAAGAGTTGTTTTCTGGTAAGGAAAGTCACTATTGCGCTCCCTTTGCAATGCGCAGTGCAAATAGCACTCGCGTCTGTTCCCAGCAAGTACAGTGTATTGGACTGAAGAGGAGCTACTGTTCTTGTCAGTTTCCTAAGAAGCGTTGAACTAGATATGGCCCGTGTATGTAGGAAGCACAGTTCTTTTGTTCTGAGCAAGCTCACTGTTCGGATTCCATAGGAAACAGTGCAGAGTAGAAGAGTGCTCTTTTCTCAAAAGCAGAGTCTGTTTCTTGTAAGCCGAGCTAGCGTTTGTTTCCCAGTCAGAAATGGAGTTGAATCACATGCAGTTTCTGGTCCTACGAGCAAGAGTTGTTTTCTGGTGAGGAATCACTATTGCGCTCCCATTGCCATGCACAGTGCAAATAGCACTCGCGTCTGTTCCCAGCAAGTACAGTGTATTGGACTGAAGAGGAGCTACTGTTCTAGTCAGTTTCCTAAGCAGAGTTGAACTAGATACGGCCAGTGTGTGTAGGAAGCACAGTTCTTTTGTTTTGAGCAAGCTCACTGTTCTGGTCCCATAGGAAAAACAGTAGAGTAGAAGAGTGCTCTTTTCTCAAAAGTAGAGTGTGTTTCTTGTAAGGCGAGCTAGTGTTTGTTTCCCAGTCTTAAATGGAGTTGAATCCCATGCAGTTTCTGGTCCTACAAGCAAGAGTTGTTTTCTGGTAAGAAGAGACACTATTGTGCTCCCATGATCATACACAGTGCAAACAGCGCTGGCGTCTGTTCCCAGCTTGTACTGTGTATTGGACTGAAGAGGATCTACTGTTCTTGTCAGTTTCCTAAGCAGAATTGATCTAGATATGGCCGTGTGTGTAGGAAGCACAGTTCTTTTGTTCTGAGCAAGTTCACTGTTCTGGCCATATAGGAAACACAGTAGAGTAGAAGATTGCTCTTTTCTCAAGAGCAGAGCCTGTTGCTTGTAAGGCGAGCTAGCGTTTATTTCCCAGTTCTAAATGGAGTTGAAGCACATGCAGTTTTCGGTCCTACGAGCAAGAGTTGTGTTCTGGTAAGGAAAGTCACTATTGAGTTCCCATTAACATACACAATGCAAATATCACTCGCGTCTGTTCCCAGCAAGTACAGTGTATTGTTTTGAAGAGTAGCTACTGTTCTCATGAGTTTCATAAGCAGAGTGTAACTAGATATGGCCCGTGTGTGTAGGAAGCACAGTTCTTTTGTTCTGAGCATGCTCACTGTTCGGACCCCATAGGAAACACAGTGGAGTTGAAGAGTGCTGTTTTCTCAAAAGCAGAGTGTGTTTCTTGTAAGGTGAGCTAGAGTTTGTTTCCCAGTCCTAAATGGAGTTGAATCACATGCAGTTTCTGGTCCTACGAGCAAGAGTGGTTTTCTGGTAAGAATAGTCACTATTGCGCTCCCATTGTCATACACAGGGCAAATAGCACTGGCGACTGTTCCCAGCATTTACAGTGTATTGGACTGAACAGGAGGGACTGTCCTTGACAGTTTGCTAAGCAGAGTTGAACTAGATATGGCCCGTGTGTGTAGGAAGCACAGTTCTTTTGTTCTGAGCAAGCTCACTGTTCTGGCCCTATAGGAAACACAGTAGAGTAGAAGAGTGCTCTTTTCGCAAAAGCAGAGTGTGTTTCCTGTAAGGCGAGCTAGCGTTCCTTTCGCAGTCCTAAATGGAGTTGATCACATGCAGTTTCTGGTCCTACGAGCAAGAGTTGTTTTCTGGCAAAAGAGTCACTATTGCGCTCCCATTGTCATACACAGGGCAAATAGCACTGGCGTCTGTTCCCAGCATGTACAGTGTATTGTACTGAGGAGGATCTACTGTTCTTGTCAGTTTCCTAGGCAGAATTGAACTAGATATGGCTGTGTGTGTAGGAAGCACAGTTATTTTTTCTGAGCCAGCTCAAGGTTCTGGCGCTATAGGAAACACAGTAGAGTAGAAGAGTGTCTTTTCTCAAAAGCAGAGTTTGTTTCTTGTAAGGCGAGCTAGCATTTTTTTCCCAGTCCGAAAGGGAGTTGAATCACATGCAGTTTCTGGTCCTACGAACAAGAGTTGTTTTCTGGTAAGAAGAGTCACTATTGCGCTCCCATGGTCATACACAGTGCAAATAACACTTGCGTCTGTTCCCAGCAAGTACAGTGTATGGGACTGAAGAGGAGCTACTGTTCTTGTCAGTTTCCTAAGCAGAATTGAACTAGATATGGCCGTGTGTGTAGGAAGCACAATTCTTTTGTTCTGAGCAAGCTCACTCTTCTGGCCCTACAGGAAACACAGTAGATTAGAAGAGTGCTCTTTTCTCAAAAGCAGAGTGTGTTTCTTGTAAAGCGAGCTAGCGTTTGTTTCCCAGTCCTAAATGGATTTGAATCACATGCAGTTTCTGGTCCTATGAGCAAGAGTAGTTTTCTGGTAAGGAAAGTCACTATTGCGCTCCCATTGCCATGCACATTGCAAGTAGCACTCGCGTCTGTTCCCAGCAAGTACAGTGTATTGGACTGAAGAGGAGCTACTGTTCTTGTCAGTTTCCTAAGCAGAATTGAACTAGATATGACCGTGTGTGTAGGAAGCACAGTTCTTTTGTTCTGAGCAAGCTCACTGTTCGGACCCCATAGGAAACACAGTAGAGTAGAAGAGTGCTCTTTTATCAAAAGCAGAGTGTGTTTCTTGTAAGGCGAGCTAGCGTTTGTTTCCCAGTCCTAAATGGAGTTGAATCACATGCAGTTTCTTGTATTACGAGCAAGAGTTGTTTTCTGGTAAGAAGAGTCACTATTGCGCTCCCATTGTCATACACAGGGCAAATAGCACTGGTGTCGGTTCCCAGCATGTACAGTGTATTGGAATAAAGAAGGTCTACTGTTCTTGTCAGTTTCCTAAGCAGAATTGATCTAGATATGGCCGTGTGTGTAGGAAGCACAGTTCTTTTGTTCTGAGCAAGCTCACTGTTCTGGCCATATAGGAAACACCTTAGAGTAGAAGAGTACTCTTTTATCAAAAGCAGAGTCTCTTTTTTGTAAGGCGAGCTAGCGATTATTTCCCAGTTCTAAATGGAGTTGAATCACATGCAGTTTTTGGTCCTACGAGCAAGAGTTGTTTTCTGGTAAGAAGAGTCACTATTGCGCTCCCATGGTCATACACAGTGCAAATAACACTTGCGTCTGTTCCCAGAAAGTACAGTGTATTGGACTGAAGAGGAGCTACTGTTCTTGTCAGTTTCCTAAGCAGAATTGAACTAGATATGGCCGTGTGTGTAGGAAGCACAATTCTTTTGTTCTGAGCAAGCTCACTGTTTGGACCAAATCGGAAACACAGTAGAGTAGAAGAGTGCTCTTTTCTCAAAAGCAGAGTGTGTTTCTTGTAAGGCGAGCTAGCGTTTATTTCCCAGTTCTAAATGGAGTTGAATCACATGCAGTTTTTGGTCCTACGAGCAAGAGTTGTTTTCTGGTAAGGAAAGTCACTATTGCGCTCCCATTGTCAATCACAGTGCAAATAGCATTCGCGTCTGTTCTCAGCATATACAGTGTATTGGACTAAAGAGGAGCATTTTTCTTGTCAGTTTCCTAAGCAGAGTAGAACTAGATATGGCCTGTGTGTGTAGGAAGCACAGTTCTTTTGTTCTGAGCGAGCTCACTGTTCGGACCCCATAGGAAACACAGTAGAGTAGAAGAGTGCTCTTTTCTAAAAGCAGAGTGGGTTTCTTGTAAGGCAAGCTAGCGTTTATTTCCCAGTCCTAAATGGAGTTGAGTCACATGCAGTTTTTGGTCCCACGAGCAAGAGTTGTTTTCTGGTAAGAAGAGTCACTATTGCGCTCCCATTGTCATACACAGGGCAAATAGCACTGGTGTCGGTTCTCAGCATATACAGTGTATTGGACTGAAGAGGATCTACTGTTCTTGTCAGTTTCCTAAGCAGAATTGATCTAGATATGGCCGTGTGTGTAGAAAGCACAGTTCTTTTGTTCTGAGCAAGCTCACTGTTCTGGCCTTATAGGAAACACAGTAGAGTAGAAGAGTGTTCTTTTCTCAAAAGCAGAGTCTGTTTCTTGTAAGGCGAGCTAGCGTTTATTTCCCAGTTCTAAATGGAGTTGAATCACATGCAGTTTTCGGTCCTACAAGCAAGAGTTGTTTTCTGGTAAGGAAAGTCACTATTGAGTTCCCATTACCATACACAGTGCAAATAGCACTCGCGTCTGTTCCCAGCAAGTACAGTGTATTGGACTGAGGAGGATCTACTGTTCTTGTCAGTTTCCTAGGCAGAATTGAACTAGAAATGGCTGTGTGTGTAGGAAGCACAGTTCTTTTGTTCTGAGCCAGCTCACAGTTCTGGCCCTATAGGAAACACAGTAGAGTAGAAGAGTGCTCTTTTCTCAAAAGCAGAGTTTGTTTCTTGTAAGGCGAGCTAGCGTTTTTTTTCCCAGTCCTAAAGGGAGTTGAATCACATGCAGTTTCTGGTCCTACGAGCAAGAGTTGTTTTCTGGTAAGAAGAGTCACTATTGCGCTCCCATTGTCATACACAGGGCAAATAGCACTGGCGTCTGTTCCCAGCAAGTACAGTGTATTGGACTGAAGAGGATCTACTGTAGTTGTTAGTTTCCTAAGCAGAATTGAACTAGATATGGCCTTGTGTGTAGTAAGCACAGTTCTTTTGTTCTGAGCAAGCTCACTCTTCTGGCCCTATAGGAAACACAGTAGATTAGATGAGTGCTCTTTTCTCAAAAGCAGAGTGTGTTTCTTGTAAGGCGAGCTAGCATTTGTTTCCCAGTCCTAAATGGAGTTGAATCACATGCAGTTTTTGGTACCACGAGCAAGAGTTGTTTTCTGGAAAGGAAAGTCACTGTTGCACTCCCAATGCCATACACAGTGCAAATAGCACTGGCGTCTCTTCCCAGCAAGTACAGTGTATTGGACTGAAGAGGAGCTACAGCTCTTGTCAGTTTCCTAAGCAGAGTTGAAGTAGATATGGCCCGTGTGTGTAGGAAGCACAGTTCTTTTGTTCTGAGCAAGCTCACTGTTAGGACCCCATAACAAACACAGTATAGTAGAAGAGTGCTCTTTTTTCAAAAGCAGAGTTTGTTTCTTGTAAGGCGAGCTAGCGTTTGTTTCCCAGTCCTAAATGGAGTTGAATCACATGCAGTTTCTGGTCCTACGAGCAAGAGTCGTTTTCTGGTAAGGAAAGTCACTATTGTGCTTTCATTGCCATACACAGTGCAAATAGCACTCGTGTCTGTTCGCAGCAAGTACATTGTATAGGACTGAAGAGGAGCTACTGTTCTTGTCAGTTTCCTAAGCAGAGTTGAACTAGATATGGCCCGTGTACGTAGGAAGCAAAATTCATTTGTTCTGAGCAAGCTCACTGTTCGGACCCCATAGGAAACAGTGTAGAGTAGATGAGTGCTCTTTTCTCAAAAGCAGAGTGTGTTTCTTGTAAGGGGAGCTAGTGTTTGTTTCCCAGTCAGAAATGGAGTTCAATCACATGCAGTTTCTGGTCCTATGAGCAAGAGTTGTTTTCTGGTAAGGAATCACTTTGCGGTCCCATTGCCATACACAGTGCAAATAGCACTCGCGTCTGTTCCCAGCAAGTACAGTGTATTGGACTGAAGAGGAGCTACTGTTCTTGTCAGTTTCCTAAGCTGAGTTGAACTAGATATGGCCAGTGTGTGTAGGAAGCACAGTTCTTTTGTTCTTAGCAAGCTCACTGTTCTGGTCTCATAGGAATAACAGTAGAGTAGAAGAGTGCTTTTTTCTCAAAAGCAGAGTGTGTTTCTTGTAGGGCGTGCTAGCGTTTGTTTCCCAGTCTTAAATGGAGTTGAATCCCATGCAGTTTCTGGTCCTACGAGCAAGAGTAGTTTTCTGGTAAGAAGAATCACTATTGCGCTCCCATTTTAAAACACAGGGAAAATAGCACACACGTCTGGTCCCAGCAAGTACAGTGTATTGGACTGAATAGGAGCTACTGTTCTTGTCAGTTTCCTAAGCAGAATTGAACTAGATATGGCCGTGTGTGTAGGAAGCACAGTTCTTTTGTTCTGAGCAAGCTCACTGTTCTAGCCCTGTAGGAAACACAGTAGAGTAGAAGAGTGTCTTTTCTCAAAAGCAGAGTGTGTTTCTTGTAAGGCGAGCTAGCAATTGTTTCCCAGTCCTAAGTGGTGTTGAATCACTTGCAGATCTCTTCCTATGAGCAAGAGTTGTTTTCTGGTAAGAAGAGTCACTATTGTGCTTCCATTGTCATGCACAGGGCAAATAGCACTGGCGTCTGTTCCCAGCATGTAAAGTGTATTGGACTGAAGAGAATCTACTGTTCTTGTCAGGTTCCTAAGCAGAATTGATCTAGATATGGCCGTGTGTGTAGGAAGCACAGTTCTTTTGTTCTGAGCAAGCTCACTGTTCGGACCCCATAGGAAACACAGTAGAGTAGAAGAGTGCTCTTTTCTCAAAAGCAGAGTGTGTTTCTTGTAAGGCGAGCTAGCGTTTGTTTCCCACTCCTAAATGGAGTTGAATCACATGCAGTTTCTTGTCCTACGAGCAAGAGTTGTTTTCTGGTAAGAAGAGTCACTATTGCGCTCCCATTGTCATACACAGGGCAAATAGCACTGGTGTCGGTTCCCAGCATGTACAGTGTATTGGACTAAAGAAGATCTACTGTTCTTGTCAGTTTCCTAAGCAGAATTGATCTAGATATGGCCGTGTGTGGAGGAAGCACAGTTCTTTTGTTCTGAGCAAGCTCACTGTTCTGGCCATATAGGAAACACAGTAGAGTAGAAGAGTGCTCTTTTCTCAAAAGCAGAGTCTCTTTCTTGTAAGGCGAGCTAGCGATTATTTCCCAGTTCTAATGGAGTTGAATCACATGCAGTTTTCGGTCCTACGAGCAAGAGTTGTTTTCTGGTAAGAAGAGTCACTATTGCGCTCCCATGGTCATACACAGTGCAAATAACACTCGCGTCTGTTCCCAGCAAGTACAGTGTATTGGACTGAAGAGGAGCTACTGTTCTTGTCAGTTTCCTAAGCAGAATTGAACTAGATATGGAGGTGTGTGGGAAGCACAATTCTTTTGTTCTGAGCAAGCTCACTGTTTGGACCCCATAGGAAACACAGTAGAGTAGAAGAGTGCTCTTTTCTCAAAAGCAGAGTGTGTTTCTTGTAAGGTGAGCTAGCGTTTATTTCCCAGTTCTAAATGGAGTTGTACCACATGCAGTTTTTGGTCCTACGAGCAAGAGTCGTTTTCTGGTAAGGAAAGTCACTATTGCGCTCCCATTGTCATACACAGTGCAAATAGCATTCGCGTCTGTTCACAGCAAGTACAGTGTATTGGACTGAAGAGGAGCTACAGCTCTTGTCTGTTTCCTAAGCAGAGTTGAAGTATATATGGCCCGTGTGTGTAGGAAGCACAGTTCTTTTGTTCTGAGTAAGCTCACTGTTAGGACACCATAGGAAACACAGTATAGTAGAAGAGTGCTCTTTTCTCAAAAGCAGAGTGTGTTTTTTGTAAGGCGAGCTAGCGTTTGTTTCCCAGTCCTAAATGGAGTTGAATCACA
Organism: Peromyscus eremicus; assembly: GCF_949786415.1. NCBI lineage: Eukaryota > Metazoa > Chordata > Mammalia > Rodentia > Cricetidae > Peromyscus > Peromyscus eremicus. The sequence goes on along the minus strand of NW_026734682.1, from coordinate 24,124 downwards.
TGCAGTTTCTGGTCCTACGAGCAAGAGTTGTTTTCTGGTAAGGAAAGTCACTATTGCGCTTTCATTGCCATACACAGTGCAAATAGCACTCGCGTCTGTTCCCAGCAAGTACAGTGTATTGGACTGAAGAGGAGCTACTGTTCTTGTCAGTTTCCCAAGCAGAGTTGTACTAGATATGGCCCGTGAGTGTAGGAGGCACAGTTCTTTTATTATGAGCAAGCTCACTGTTCGGACCCCATAGGCAACACAGTAGAGTAGAAGAGTGCTCTTTTCTCAAAAGCAGAGTGTGTTTCTTGTAAGGCGAGCTACCGTTTGTTTCCCAGTCCTAAATGGAGTTGAATCACATACAGTTTCTGGTCCTACGAGCAAGAGTTGTTTTCTAGAAAGAAGAGTCACTATTGCACTCCCATTGTCATACACAGTGCAAATAGCATTGACGACCGTTCCCAGCATTTACAGTGTATTGGACTGAAGTGGAGCTACTTTCCTTGTCAGTTTGCTAAGCAGAGTTGAACTAGATATGGCCCGTGTGTGTAGGAAGCACACTTCTTTTGTTCTGAGCAAGCTCACTGTTCTGCCCTATAGGAAACACAGTAGAGTAGAACAGTGCTCTTTTCGCAAAAGCAGAGTGTGTTTCTTGTAGGGCGAGCTATGGTTTGTTTCCCAGTCAGAAATGGAGTTGAATCCCATGCGGTTTCTGTTCCTACGGGCAAGAGTTGTTTTCTGGTAATAAGAGTCACTATTGATCTCCCATTGCAATACACAGTGCAAATAGCACTCGCGTCTGTTCCCAGCAAGTACAGTGTATTGGACTGAAGAGGATCTACTGTAGTTGTTAGTTTCCTAAGCAGAATTGAACTAGATATGGCCTTGTGTGTAGTAAGCACAGTTCTTTTGTTCTGAGCAAGCTCACTCTTCTGGCCCTATAGGAAACACAGTAGATTAGATGAGTGCTCTTTTCTCAAAAGCAGAGTGTGTTTCTTGTAAGGCGAGCTAGCGTTTGTTTCCCAGTCCTAAATGGAGTTGAATCACATGCAGTTTTTGGTACTACGAGCAAGAGTTGTTTTCTGGAAATGAAAGTCACTGTTGCACTCCCAATGCCATACACAGAGAAAATAGCCCTGGCGTCTGTTCCCAGCAAGTACAGTGTATTGGACTGAAGAGGAGCTACAGCTCTTGTCAGTTTCCTAACCAGAGTTGAAGTAGATATGGCCCGTGTGTGTAGGAAGCACAGTTCTTTTGTTCTGAGCAAGCTCACTGTTCAGACCCCATAGGAAAAAAAGTAGAGTAGAAGAGTGCTGTTTTCTCAAAAGCAGAGTGTGTTTCTTGTAAGGCGAGCTAGCGTTTGTTTCCCAGTCCTAAATGGAGTTGAATCTCATGCAGTTTCTGGTCCTACGAGCAAGAGTTGTTTTCTGGCAAGGAAAGTCACTATTGCGCTCCTATTGTCATACAGAGTGCAAATAGCACTCATGTCTGTTCCCAGCTAGTACAGTGTATTGTTCTGAAGAGGAGGTACTGTTATTGTCAGTTTCCTAAGCAGAGTTGAACAAGATATGGCCCGTGTGTGTAGGAAGCACAGTTCCTTTATTCTGAGCAATCTCACTGTTCTGGCACTATAGGAAACCCAGTAGAGTAGAAGAGTGCTCTTTTCTCAAAAGCAGAGTTTGTTTCTCATAAGGCGAGCTAGTGTTTGTTTCCCAGTCAGAAATGGAGTTGATTCCCATGCAATTTCTGGTCCTACAAGCAAGATTTGTTTTGTGGTAAGAAGAGTCACTATTGCGCTCCCATTGCCATACACATTGCAAACACCACTCTCGTCTGTTCCCAGCATGTACAGTGTATTGGACTGAAGAGGAGATACTGTTCTTGTCAGTTTCCTAAGCAGAGTTGAACTAGATATGGCCCGTGTGTGCAGGAAGCACAGTTCCTTTATTCTGTGCAAGCTCACTCTTCTGGCCCTATAGGAAACACAGTAGAGTAGAAGAGTGCTCTTTTCTCAAAAGCAGAGTGTGTTTCTTGTAAGGCGAGCTACCGTTTGTTAAAAAGTCCTAAATGGAGTTGAGTCATATGCAGTTTTTGGTTTACGAGCAAGAGTTTTTTTCTGGCAAAAAAGTCACTATTGCGCTCATATTGACATATACAGTGCAAATAGCACTCGCGTCTGTTCCCACCAAATAGAGTGTATTGGACTGAAGAGGAGCTACTGTTCTTGTCAGTTTCCTAAGCAGAGTTGAACTAGATATGGCCCGTGTACGTAGGAAGCAAAATTCATTTGTTCTGAGCAAGCTCTCTGTTCGGACCCCATAGGAAACAGTGTACAGTAGAAGAGTGCTCTTTTCTCAAAAGCAGAGTGTGTTTCTTGTAAGGGGAGCTAGTGTTTGTTTCCCAGTCAGAAATGGAGTTGAAACACATGCAGTTTCTTGTCCTACGAGCAAGAGTTGTTTTCTGGTAAGGAATCACTATTGCGCTCCCATTGCCATACACAGTGCAAATAGCACTCGCGTCTGTTCCCAGCAAGTACAGTGTATTGGACTGAAGAGGAGCTACTGTTCTTGTCAGTTTCCTAGAGCAGAGTTGAACTAGATATGGCCAGTGTGTGTAGGAAGCACAGTTCTTTTGTTCTGAGCAAGCTCACTGTTCTGGTCCCACAGGAAAAACAGTAGAGTAGAAGAGTGCTCTTTTCTCAAAAGCAGAGTGTGTTTCTTGTAAGGCGAGCTAGCGTTTGTTTCCCAGTCTGAAATGGAGTTGAATCCCATGCAGTTTCTGGTCCTACAAGCAAGAATTGTTTTCTGGTAAGAAGAGTCACTATTGCGCTCCCATTGACATACACAGGGCAAATAGCACTCGCGTCTGTCTCCAGCATGTAAAGTGTATTGGACTGAAGAGAATCTACTGTTCTTCTCAGGTTCCTAAGCAGAATTGAACTAGATATGGCCGTGTGTGTAGGAAGCACAGTTCTTTTGTTCTGAGCAAGCTCTTTGTTCGGACGCCATAGGAAAAACAGTAGAGTAGAAGAGTGCTCTTTTCTCAAAAGCAGAGTGTGTTTCTTGTAAGGCGAGCTAGCGTTTGTTTCCCAGTCCTAAATGGAATTGAATCACATGCAGTTTCTTGTCCTACAAGCAAGAGTTGTTTTCTGGTAAGAAGAGTCACTATTGCGCTCCCATGGGCGTAGACAGTGCAAATAGCACTCCCGTCTGTTCCCAGCAAGTACAGTGTATTGTTCTGAAGAGGAGGTACTGTCCTTGTCAGTTTCCTAAGCAGGGTTGAACTAGATATGGCCCGTGTGTGTAGGAAGCACAGTTCTTTTGTTCTGAGCAAGCTCACTGTTCGGACCCCATAGGAAACACAGTAGAGTAGAAGAGTGCCCTTCTCTCAAAACCAGAGTCTGTTTTTCATAAGTCGAGCTAGCCTTTGTTTCCCAGTCCTAAATAGAGTTGAGTCACATGCAGTTTCTTGTCCTACGAGCAAGAGTTGTTTTCTGGGAAGAAGAGTCACTATTGCGCTCCCATTGTCATACACAGGACAAATAGCACTGGCGACTGTTCCCAGCATTTATAGTGTATTGGACTGAAGAGGATCTACTGTTCTTGTCAGTTTCGTAAGCAGAGTTGAACTAGATATGGCCCGTGTGTGTAGGTAGCACAGTTCTTTTGTTCTGAGCAAGCTCACTGTTCTGGCACTATAGGAAACCCAGTAGAGTAGATGAGTGCTCTTTTCTCAAAAGCAGAGTTTGTTTCTCATAAGGCGAGCTAGTGTTTGTTTCCCCGTCAGAAATGGAGTTGAATCCCAAGCAATTTCTGGTCCTACAAGCAAGATTTGTTTTCTGGTAAGAAGAGTCACTATTGTGCTCCCATTGCCATGTACATTGCAAACACCACTCTCGTCTGTTCCCAGCATGTACAGTGTATTGGACTGAATAGGAGCTACTGTTCTTGTCAGTTTCCTAAGCACAGTTGAACTAGATAGGGCCCGTGTACGTAGGAAGCAAAATTCATTTGTTCTGAGCAAGCTCACTGTTCGAACCCCATAGGAAACAGTGTAGAGTAGAAGAGTGCTCTTTTCTCAAAAGCAGAGTGTGTTTCTTGTAAGGGGAGCTAGTGTTTGTTTCCCAGTCAGAAATGGAGTTGAATCACATGCAGTTTTTGGTCCTACGAGCAATAGTTGTTTTCTGGTAAGGAATCACTATTATGCTCCCATTGCCATACACAGTGCAAATAGCACTCGCGTCTGTTCCCAGCAATTACAGTGTATTGGACTGAAGAGGAGCTACTGTTCTTGTCAGTTTCCTAAGGAGAGTTGAACTAGATATGGCCATTGTGTGTAGGAAGCACAGTTCTTTTTTTCTTAGCAAGCTCACTGTTCTGGTCCCATAGGAAAAACAGTAGAGTAGAAGAGTGCTCTTTTCTCAAAAGCAGAGTGTGTTTCATGTAAGGTGAGCTAGCGTTTGTTTCCCAGTCTTAAATGGAGTTGAATCCCATGCAGTTTCTGGTCCTACAAGCAAGAGTTGTTTTCTGGTAAGAAGAGTCACTATTGCGCTCCCATTGTCATACACAGTGCAAATAGCACTGGCGTCTGTTCCCACCTTGTACTGTGTATTGGACTGAAGAGGATGTACTGTTCTTGTCAGTTTCCTAATCAGAATTGAACTAGATATGGACCGTGTGTGTAGCAAGTACAGTTCTTTTATTCTGAGCAGGCTCACTGTTCTAGCCCTATAGGAAACACAGTAGAGTAGAAGAGTGTCTTTTCTCAAAAGCGGAGTGTGTTTCTTGTATGGCGAGCTAGCGATTGTTTCCCAGTCCTAAGTGGTGTTGAATCACTTGCAGATCTGTTCCTATGAGCAAGAGTTGTTTTCTGGTAAGAAGAGTCACTATTGCGCTCCCATTGTCATGCACAGGGCAAATAGCACTGGCGTCTGTTCCCAGCATGTAAAGTGTATTGGACTGAAGAGAATCTACTGTTCTTGTCAGGTTTCTAAGCAGAATTAAATAGATATGGGCGTGTGTGTAGGAAGCACAGTTCTTTTGTTCTGAGCAAGCTCACTGTTCGGACCACATAGGAAACACAGTAGAGTAGAAGAGTGCTCTTTTCTCAAAAGCAGAGTCTCTTTCTTGTAAGGCGAGGTAGCGATTATTTCCTGGTTCTAAATGTAGTTGAATCCCATGCAGTTTTCATCCTACGAGCAAGAGTTGTTTTCTGGTAAGAAGAGTCACTCTTGCTGTCCCATTGTCATACACAGGGCAAATAGCACTCGCGTCTGTTCCCAGCATGTAAAGTGTATTGGACTGAAGAGAATCTACTGTTCTTGTCAGGTTCCTAAGCAGAATTGAACTAGATATGGCCGTGTGTAGGAAGCACAGTTCTTTTGTTCTGAGCAAGCTCACTGTTTGGACCCCATAGGAAACACAGTAGAGTAGAAGAGTGCTCTTTTCTCAAAAGCAGAGTGTGTTTCTTGTAAGGCAAGCTAGCGTTTGTTTCCCAGTTCTAAATGGAGTTTAATCACATGCAGTTTCTTATCCTACGAGCAAGAGTTTTTTTCTGGTAAGAAGAGTCACTATTGCGCTCCCATTGTAATACACAGGGCAAATAGCACTGGTGTCGGTTCCCAGCATGTACAGTGTATTGGACTGAAGAGGATCTACTGTTCTTGTCAGTTTCCTAAGCAGAATTGATCTAGATATGGCCATGTGTGTAGGAAGCACAGTTCTTTTGTTCTGAGCAAGCTCACTGTTCTGGCCTTAAAGGAAACACAGTAGAGTAGAAGAGTGTTCTTTTCTCAAAAGCAGAGTCTGTTTCTTGTAAGGCGAGCTAGCGTTTATTTCTCAGTTCTAAATGGAGTTGAATCACATGCAGTTTTCGGTCCTACGAGCAAGAGTTGTTTTCTGGTAAGGAAAGTCACTATTGAGTTACCATTACCATACACAGTGCAAATAGCACTCGCGTCTGTTCCCAGAAAGTACAGTGTATTGGACTGAAGAGGAGCTACTGTTCTTGTCAGTTTCCTAAGCAGAATTGAACTAGATATGGAGTTGTGTGGGAAGCACAATTCTTTTGTTCTGAGCAAGCTCACTGTTTGGACCCCATAGAAAACACAGTAGAGTAGAAGAGTGCTCTTTTCTCAAAAGCAGAGTGTGTTTTTTGTAAGGTGAGCTAGCGTTTATTTCCCAGTTCTAAATGGAGTTGTATCACATGCAGTTTTTGGTCCTACGAGCAAGAGTAGTTTTCTGGTAAGAAGAATCACTATTGCGCTCCCATTTTAATACACAGGGAAAATAGCACACGCGTCTGGTCCCAGCAAGTACAGTGTATTGGACTGAAGAGGAGCTATTGTTCTTGTCAGTTTCCTAAGCAGAATTGAACTAGATATGGCCGTGTGTGTAGGAAGCACAGTTCTTTTGTTCTGAGCAAGCTCACTGTTCGGACCCCATAGGAAACACAGGAAAGTAGAAGAGTGCTCTTTTCTCAAAAGCAGAGTGTGTTTCTCGTAAGGCGAGCTAGGGTTTATTTTCCAGTTCTAAATGGAGTTGAATCACATGCAGTTTTTGGTCCTACAAGCAAGAGTTGTTTTCTTGTAAGGAAAGTCACTATTGCGCTCCCATTGCCATACACAGTGCAAATAGCACTCGCGTCTGTTCACAGCAACTACAGTGTATTGGACTGAAGAGGAGCTCTATTCTTGTCAGTTTCCTAAGCAGAGTTGAACTAGATATGGCCCATGTGGGTAGGAAGCACAGTTCTTTTGTTGTGAGCAAGCTCACTGTTCGGACTCCATAGGAAACACAGTATAGTAGAAGATCTCTTTTCTCAAAAGCAGAGTGTGTTTCATGTAAGGTGAGCTAGCATTTGTTTCCCAGTCTTAAATGGAGTTGAATCCCATGCAGTTTCTGGTCCTATGAGCAAGAGTTGTTTTCTGGTAAGAAGAGTCACTATTGCGCTCCCATTGTCATGCACAGGGCAAATAGCACTGGCGTCTGTTCCCAGCATGTAAAGTGTATTGGACTGAAGAGAATCTACTGTTCTTGTCAGGTTCCTAAGCAGAATTGAACTAGACATGGCCGTGTGTGTAGGAAGCACAGTTCTTTTGTTCTGAGCAAGCTCACTGTTCAGACCCCATAGGAAACACAGTAGAGTGGAAGAGTGCTCTTTACTCAAAAGCAGAGTGTGTTTCTTGTAAGGCGAGCTAGCGATTGTTTCCCAGTCCTAAGTGGTGTTGAATCACTTGCAGATCTGTTCCTAGGAGCAAGAGTTGTTTTCTGGTAAGAAGAGTCACTATTGCGCTCCCATTGTCATGCACAGGGCAAATAGCACTGGCGTCTGTTCCCAGCATGTAAAGTGTATTGGACTGAAGAGAATCTACTGTTCTTGTCAGGTTCCTAAGCAGAGTTGAACTAGATATGGCCCGTGTGTGTAGGAAGCACAGTTCTTTTGTTCTGAGCTAGCTCACTGTTCGGAACACTTAGGAAACAGAGTAGAACAGTGCTCTTTTCTCAAATGCAGAGTGTGTTTCTTGTAAGGCGAGATAGCGTTTGTTTCCCAGTCCTAAATGGAGTTGAGTCCCATGCAGTTTCTGGTCCTACAAGCAAGAGTTGTTTTCTGGTAAGGAAAGAAACTATTGTGCTCCCATTGCCATACACAGTGCAAAAAGCACTCGCGTCTGTTCCCAGCAAGTACAGTGTATTGAACTGAAGAGGAGCTACTGTTCTTGTCAGTTTCCTAAGCAGAGTTGAACTAGATATGGCCCGTGTGTGTAGGAAGCACAGTTCTTTTGTTCTGAGCAAGCTCACTGTTCGGACCCCATAGGAAATACAGTAGAGTAGAAGAGTGTCCTTTTCTCAAAAGTAGAGTGTTTTTCTTGTAAGGCGAGCTAGTGTTTGATTCCTAGTCCTAAATGTATTTGAATCACATGCAGTTTATGGTCCTACAAGCAAGAGTTGTTTTCTGGTAAGGAAAGTCACTATTGCGCTCCCATTGTCATACACAGTGCAAAAAGCAATGGCGAATGTTCCCAGCATGTACATTGTATTGGACTGAAAAGGATCTACTGTTCTTGTCAGTTTCCTAAACAGAATTGAACTAGATATGGCCATGGGTATAGGAAGCACCGTTCTTTTTTCTGAGAAAGCTCTCTGTTCTGGCCCTATAGGAAACACAGTAGAGTAGAAGAGTACTCTTTTCTCAAAAGCAGAGTGTGTTTCTTGTAAGGCGATCTAGCATTTGTTTCCCAGTCCTAAATGGAGATGAATCACATGCAGATTTTGGTCCTACGAGCAAGAGTTGTTTTCTGGTAAGGAAAGTCACAATTGCGCTCCCATTGCCATACACAGTGCAAATAGCACTCACGTATGTTCCCAGCAAGTACAGTTTGTTGGACTGAAGAGGAGCTACTGTTCTTGTCAGTTTCCTAAGCAGAAGTGAACTAGATATGGCCGTGTTTAGGAAGCACAGTTCTTTTGTTTTGAGCAAGCTCACTGTTCTGGCCATATAGGAAATACAGTAGAGTAGAAGAGTGCTCTTTTCTCAAAGCAGATTGTGTTTCTTGTAAGTAGAGCTAGCGTTTTTTTCCCAGTCTTAAATGGAGGTGAGTCACATGCAGTTTTTGGTCCTACGTCCATGAGTTGTTTTCTGGTAAGAAGAGTCACTATTGCGCTCCAATTGCCATACACAGTGCAAATAGCCCTCGCGTATGTTTCCAGCAAGTACAGTGTATTGGACTGAAGAGGAGCTACTGTTCTTGACAGTTTCCTAAGCAGAGTTGAACTACATATGGCCTGTGTGTGTAGGTAGCACAGTTCTTTTGTTCTGAGCAAGCTCACTGTTCGGACCCCATAGGAGACACAGTAGAGTAGAAGAGTGCTCTTTTCTCAAAAGCAGAGCGTGTTTCTTGTAAAGCAAGATAGCGTTTGTTTCCCAGTCCTAAATAGAGTTGAGTCACTTCCAGTTTCAGGTCCTACGAGCAAGAGTTGTTTCCTGGTAAGAAGAGTCACTATTGCGCTCCCATTGTCACACACAGGGCAAATAGCACTGGTGTCGGTTCCCAGCACGTACAGTGTATTGAACTAAAGAGGAGCTACTGTTCTTGTCAGTTTACTAAGGTGAATTGATCTAGATATGGCCCTGTGTGTAGGAAGCACATTTCTTTTGTTCTGAGCAAGCTCACTGTTCTGGCCATATAGGAAACACAGTAGAGTAGAAGAGTGCTCTTTTCTCAAAAGCAGAGTCTCTTTCTTGTAAGGCGAGCTAGCGTTTATGTCCCAGTTCTTAGTTGAGTTGAATCACATGCAGTTTTCGGTCCTACGAGCAAGAGTTGTTTTCTGGTAAGGAAAGTCACTATGGAGCTCCCATTGCCATACACAGTGCAAATAGCACTGGCATCTGTTCCCATCTAGTACAGTGTATGGGACTGAAGAGGAGCTACTGTTCTTGTCAGTTTCCTAAGCAGAATTGAACTAGATATGGCCCCTGTGTATAGGAAGCACAGTTCTTTTGTTCTGAGCAAGCTCACTGTTCTGGCCTTATAGGAAACACAGTAGAGTGGAAGAGTGTTCTTTTGCAAAAGCAAAGTGAGTTTCTTGTAAGGCGAGCTAGCGTTTGTTTCCCAGTCCTAAAAGGGGTTGAATCACAACAGTTTCTGGTCCTACGAGCAAGAGTTGTTTTCTGGTAAGAAGAGTCACTATTGTGCTCCCTTTGCCATACACAGTGAAAATAGCCCTCACGTCTGTTCCCAGCAAGTACAGTGTATTGGACTGAAGAGGAGCTACTGTTCTTGTCAGTTTCCTAAGCAGAGTTGAACTAGATATGGCCCGTGTGTGTAGGAAGCACAGTTCTTTTGTTCTGAGCAAGCTCACTTTTCAGACCCCATTGGAAACACAGTAGAATAGAAAAGTGCTCTTTTCTCAAAGCAGAGTGTGTTTCTAGTAAGACGAGCTAGCGTTTGTTTCCCAGTCCTAAATGGAGTTGAATCCCATGGAGTTTCTGGTCCTACGAGCAAGTGTTGTTTTCTGGTAAGAAGAGTCACTATTGTGCTCCCATTGTCATACACAGGGTAAATAGCACTGGCGTCTGTTCCCAGCATGTACAGTGTATTGAACTGAAGTGGATCTACTGTTCTTGTCAGTTTCCTATGCAGAATTGAACTAGATATGGCCCGTGTGTGTAGGAAGCACAGTTCTTTTGTTTTGAGCAAGCTCACTGTTCTGGCCCTATGAGAAAAACTGTAGAGTAGAAGAGTGCTCTTTTCTCAAGCAGAGTGTGTTTATTGTAATGCTAGCTCGCGTTTGTTTCCCAGTACTAAATGGAGTTGAGTCACATGCAGTTTCTGGTCCTACGAGCAAGAGTTGTTTTCTGGTAAGAAGAGGTCACTATTGCGCTCCCATTGCCATACACAGTGCAAATGGCACTCGCGTCTGTTCCCAGCAAATACAGTGTATTGGACTGAAAAGGAGCTACGGTTCTTGTCAGTATCCTAAGCAGAGTTGAACTGGATATGGCCCCTGTGTGTAGGAAGCACAGTTTTTGTTCTGAGCAAGCTCAATGTTCGGACCCCATAGGAAAAACAGTAGAGTAGAAGAGTGCTCTTTTCTCAAAAGCAGAGTGTGTTTCTTGAAAGGCGAGCTAGTGGTTATTTCCCAGTCAGAAATGGAGTTGAATCCCATGCAGTTTCTGGTCCTAGGAGCAAGAGTTCTTTTTGTTAAGAAGAGTGACTTTTGAGCTCCCATTGCCATAGACAATGCAAATAGCACTCGCGTCTCTTCCCAGCAAGTACAGTGTATTGGACTTAAGAGGAGCTACTGTTCTTGTCAGTTTCCTAAGCAGAGTTGAACTAGATATGGCCCGTGTGTGTAGGAAGCACAGTTCTTTTGTTCTGAGCAAGGCACTGTTCGGACCCCATAGGAAACACAGTAGAGTAGAAGAGTGCTCTTTTCTCAAAAGCAGAGTATGTTTCTTGAAAGGCGAGCTAGCGTTTGTTTCCCAGTCCTAAATGGAGTTGAAAAACATGCAGTATCTGGTCTTAAGAGCAAGAGATGTTTTCTGGTAAGAAGAGTCACTATTGCGATCCCATTGAAATAGACAGGGCAAATATCACTTGGGTCTGTTCCCAGCATGTACAGTGTATTGAACTGAAGAGGAGCTACTGTTCTTGTCAGTTTCCTAAGCAGATTTGAACTAGATATGGCCCATGTGTGTAGGAAGCACAGTTCTTTTGTTCTTAGCAAGCTCACTTTTCTGACCCCATAGGAAAAACAGTAGAGTAGAAGAGTGCTCTTTTCTCAAAAGCAGAGTGAGTTTCTTGTAAGGCGAGCTAGCGTTTGTTTCCCAGTCCTAAATGGAGTTGAATCATATGCAGTTTCTGGTCCTACGAGCAAGAGTTGTTTTCTGGTAAGGATGTCACTATTGCGCTCCCATTGCCATACACAGTGCAAATAGCACTCGCGTCTATTCCCAGCAAGTACAGTGTATTGGACTGAAAGGTGCTACTGTTCTTGTCAGTATCCTAAGCAGAGTTTAACTAGATATGGCCCCTGTGTGTAGGAAGCAAAGTTTTTGTTCTGAGAAAGCTCACTCTTCGGACCCCATAGGAAACACAGTAGAGAAGAAGAGTGCTCTTTTCTCAAAAGCAGAGTGTGTTTCTTGTAAGGCGAGCTAGTGCTTGTTTCCCAGTCAGAAAAGGAGTTGAATCACATGCAGTTACTGGTCCTAAGAGCAAGAGTTGTTTTCTGTTAAAAAGAGTCACTACTGAGCTCCCATTGTCATACACAGTGAAAATAGCACTGGCGTCTGTTCCCAGCATGTACAGTGCATTGGACTGAAGAGGATCTACTGTTCTTGTCAGTTTCCTAAGCAGAGTTGAACTAGATATGGCCCGTGTGTGTAGGAAGCACAGTTCTTTTGTTCTGAGCAAGCTCACTGTTCGGACCCCACAGGAAACACAATAGAGTAGAAGAGTGCTCTTTTCTCAAAAGCAGAGTGTGTTTCTTGTAAGGCGAGTTAGCATTTGTTTCCCAGTCCTAAATGGAGTTGAATCACATTCAGTTTTTGGTCCTATGAGCAAGAGTTGTTTTCTGGTAAGGAAAGTCACTATTGCGCTCCCATTGCCATACACAGTGCTAATATCACTCGCGTCTGTTCCCATTAAGTACAGTGTATTGGACTGAAGAGGAGCTACTGTTCATGTCAGTTTCCTAAGCAGAGTTGAACTAGATATGGCCCGTGTGTGTAGGAAGCACAGTCCTTTTGTTCTGAGCAAGCTCACTGTTCTGTCCCTATAGGAAACACAGTAGAGTAGAAGAGTGCTCTTTTCTCAAAAGCAGAGTGTGTTTCTTGTAAGGCGAGCTAGCGTTTGTTTCCCAGTCCTAAATGGAGTTGAGTCACATGCAGTTTTTGGTCCTACGAGCAAGAGATGTTTTCTGGTAACAAGAATCACTATTGCGCTCCCATTGCCATACACAGTACAAATAGCACTCGCGTCTGTTCCCAGCAAGTACAGTGTATTATACTGAAGAGGATCAACTATTCTTGTCAGTTTCCTAAGCAGAGTTGAACTAGATATGGCCCGTGTGTGTAGGAAGCCCAGTTCTTTTGTTCTGAGCAAGCTCACTGTTCGGACCCCATAGGAAACACAGTAGAGTAGAAGAGTGCTCTTTTATCAAAAGCAGAGTTCTTTTCTTGTAAGGCGAGCTAGTGCTTGGTTCCCAGTCCTAAATGGAGTTTAATCACATGCAATTTCTGGTCCTACGAGCAAGAGTATTTTTCTGGTAAGAAGAGTCACTATTGAGCTCCCATTTTCATTCACAGGGAAAATAGCACTGGCGTCTGTTTCCAGCATGTACACTGTTTGGACTAAAGAGGATCTACTGTTCTTGTCAGTTTCCTAAGCAGAATTGAACTAGATATGGCCCCTGTGTGTAGAAAGCACAATTCTTTTGTTCAGAGCAAGCTCACTGTTCAGGCCCTATAGGACACACTGTAGGGTAGAAGAGTGCTCTTTTCTCAAAAGTAGAGTGTGTTTCTTGTATGGCAAGCTAGCGTTTGTTTCCCAGTCCTAAATGGAGTTGAGTCACATGCAGTTTTTGGTCCTACGAGCAAGAGTTGTTTTCTGGTAAGGAAAGTCACTATTGCTCTCCCATTGCCATACACAGTGCAAATAGCATTCGTGTCTGGTCTGAGCAAGTACAGTGTAATGGACTGAAGAGGAGCTACTGTTCTTGTCAGTTTCCTAAGCAGAGTTGAACTAGATATGGCCCGTGTGTGTAGGAAGCATAGTTCTTTTGTTCTGAGCAAGCTCACTGTTCAGACCCCAAAAAAAACACAGTAGAGTAGAAGAGTGCTCTTTTCTCAAAAGCAGAGTGTGTTTCTTGTAAGGCGAGCTAGTGTTTGTTTCCCAGTCCTAAATGGAGTTGAATGCCATGCAGTTTCTTGTCCTACGAGCAAGAGTTGTTTTCTGGTAAGGAAAGTCACTATTGCGCTCCCATTTCCTTACACAGTGCAAATAGCACTGGCGTCTGTTCCTAGCAAGTACAGTGTATCGGACTGAAGAGGAGCTACTGTTGTTGTCAGTATACTAAGCAGAGTTGAACTAGATATGTTCCATGTGTGTAGGAAGCACAGTTCTTTTGTTCTGAGCTGCCACACTGTTCGGACCCCATAGGAAATACAGTAGAGTAAAAGAGTGCCCTTTTCTCAAAAGCAGAGTGTGTTTCTTGTAATGCGAGCTAGTGTTTGTTTCCCAGTCCTAAATGGAGTTGAATGACATGCAGTTTCTTGTCCTACGAGCAAGAGTTGTTTTCTGGTAAGGAAAGTCACTATTGCGCTCCCATTCCCATACACAGTGCAAATAGCACTGGCGTCTGTTCCTAGCAAGTACAGTGTATCGGACTGAAGAGGAGCTACTGTTGTTGTCAGTATACTAAGCAGAGTTGAACTAGATATGGTCCATGTGTGTAGGAAGCACAGTTCTTTTGTTCTGAGCTGCCACACTGTTCGGACCCCATAGGAAATACAGTAGAGTAAAAGAGTGGCCTTTTCTCAAAAGCAGAGTGTGTTTCTTGTAAGGCGAGCTAGCGTTTGTTTCCCATTCCTAAATGGAGTTGAATCCCTTGGAGTTTCTGGTGCTACGAGCAAGAGTTGTTTTCTGGTAAGATGAGTCACTATTGTGCTCCCATTGTCATACACAGGGCAAATAGCACTGGTGTCTGTTCCTAGCATGTACAGTGTATTGAACTAAAGTGGATCTACTGTTCTTGTCAGTTTCCTAAGCAGAATTGAACTATATATGGCCCGTGTGTAGGATTCCCAATTCTTTTGTTGTGAGCAAGCTCACTGTTCCGGCCCTATATGAAAAACAGTAGAGTAGAAGAGTGCTCTTTTCTCAAAAGCAGAGTGTCTTTATTGTAAGGCGAGCTCGCGTTTGTTTCCCAGTTCTAAATGGAGTTGAGTCACATGCAGTTTTTGGTTCTACGAGCAAGAGTTGTTTTCTTGTAAGAAGAGTCGCTATTGCACTCCCATACCATACACTTTACAAATAGCACTCGCGTTTGTTCCCAGCAAGTACAGAGTATTGGACTGAAGAGGAGCTACTGTTCTTGACAGTTTCCTAAGCAGAGTTGAACTACATATGGCCTGTGTGTGTAGGTAGCACAGTTCTTTTGTTCTGAGCAAGCTCACTGTTCGGACCCCATAGGAGACACAGTAGAGTAGAAGAGTGCTCTTTTCTCAAAAGCAGAGCGTGTTTCTTGTAAAGCAAGATAGCGTTTGTTTCCCAGTCCTAAATAGAGTTGAGTCACTTCCAGTTTCAGGTCCTACGAGCAAGAGTTGTTTTCTGGTAAGAAGAGTCACTATTGCGCTCCCATTGTCACACACAGGGCAAATAGCACTGGTGTCGGTTCCCAGCATGTACAGTGTATTGAACTAAAGAGGAGCTACTGTTCTTGTCAGTTTACTAAGGTGAATTGATCTAGATATGGCCCTGTGTGTAGGAAGCACATTTCTTTTGTTCTGAGCAAGCTCACTGTTCTGGCCATATAGGAAACACAGTAGAGTAGAAGAGTGCTCTTTTCTCAAAAGCAGAGTCTCTTTCTTGTAAGGCGAGCTAGCGTTTATGTCCCAGTTCTTAGTTGAGTTGAATCACATGCAGTTTTCGGTCCTACGAGCAAGAGTTGTTTTCTGGTAAGGAAAGTCACTATGGAGCTCCCATTGCCATACACAGTGCAAATAGCACTCACGTCTGTTCCCATCAAGTACAGTGTATTGGACTGAAGAGGAGCTACTGTTCTTGTCAGTTTCCTAAGCAGAATTGAACTAGATATGGCCCCTGTGTATAGGAAGCACAGTTCTTTTGTTCTGAGCAAGCTCACTGTTCTGGCCTTATAGGAAACACAGTAGAGTGGAAGAGTGTTCTTTTGCAAAAGCAAAGTGAGTTTCTTGTAAGGCGAGCTAGCGTTTGTTTCCCAGTCCTAAAAGGGGTTGAATCACAACAGTTTCTGGTCCTACGAGCAAGAGTTGTTTTCTGGTAAGAAGAGTCACTATTGTGCTCCCTTTGCCATACACAGTGAAAATAGCACTCACGTCTGTTCCCAGCAAGTACAGTGTATTGGACTGAAGAGGAGCTACTGTTCTTGTCAGTTTCCTAAGCAGAGTTGAACTAGATATGGCCCGTGTGTGTAGGAAGCACAGTTCTTTTGTTCTGAGCAAGCTCACTTTTCAGACCCCATAGGAAACACAGTAGAGTAGAAAAGTGCTCTTTTCTCAAAGCAGAGTGTGTTTCTAGTAAGACGAGCTAGCGTTTGTTTCCCAGTCCTAAATGGAGTTGAATCCCATGGAGTTTCTGGTCCTACGAGCAAGTGTTGTTTTCTGGTAAGAAGAGTCACTATTGTGCTCCCATTGTCATACACAGGGTAAATAGCACTGGCGTCTGTTCCCAGCATGTACAGTGTATTGAACTGAAGTGGATCTACTGTTCTTGTCAGTTTCCTATGCAGAATTGAACTAGATATGGCCCGTGTGTGTAGGAAGCACAGTTCTTTTGTTTTGAGCAAGCTCACTGTTCTGGCCCTATAAGAAAAACTGTAGAGTAGAAGAGTGCTCTTTTCTCAAGCAGAGTGTGTTTATTGTAATGCTAGCTCGCGTTTGTTTCCCAGTACTAAATGGAGTTGAGTCACATGCAGTTTCTGGTCCTACGAGCAAGAGTTGTTTTCTGGTAAGAAGAGTCACTATTGCGCTCCCATTGCCATACACAGTGCAAATGGCACTCGCGTCTGTTCCCAGCAAATACAGTGTATTGGACTGAAAAGGAGCTACGGTTCTTGTCAGTATCCTAAGCAGAGTTGAACTGGATATGGCCCCTGTGTGTAGGAAGCACAGTTTTTGTTCTGAGCAAGCTCAATGTTCGGACCCCATAGGAAAAACAGTAGAGTAGAAGAGTGCTCTTTTCTCAAAAGCAGAGTGTGTTTCTTGAAAGGCGAGCTAGTGGTTATTTCCCAGTCAGAAATGGAGTTGAATCCCATGCAGTTTCTGGTCCTAGGAGCAAGAGTTCTTTTTTGTTAAGAAGAGTGACTTTTGAGCTCCCATTGCCATAGACAATGCAAATAGCACTCGCGTCTCTTCCCAGCAAGTACAGTGTATTGGACTTAAGAGGAGCTACTGTTCTTGTCAGTTTCCTAAGCAGAGTTGAACTAGATATGGCCCGTGTGTG
Source organism: Peromyscus eremicus (assembly GCF_949786415.1). Classification (NCBI taxonomy): domain Eukaryota; kingdom Metazoa; phylum Chordata; class Mammalia; order Rodentia; family Cricetidae; genus Peromyscus; species Peromyscus eremicus. The sequence goes on along the minus strand of NW_026734682.1, from coordinate 7,437 downwards.
TAGGAAGCACAGTTCTTTTGTTCTGAGCAAGGCACTGTTCGGACCCCATAGGAAACACAGTAGAGTAGAAGAGTGCTCTTTTCTCAAAAGCAGAGTATGTTTCTTGAAAGGCGAGCTAGCGTTTGTTTCCCAGTCCTAAATGGAGTTGAAAAACATGCAGTATCTGGTCTTAAGAGCAAGAGATGTTTTCTGGTAAGAAGAGTCACTATTGCGATCCCATTGAAATAGACAGGGCAAATATCACTTGGGTCTGTTCCCAGCAAGTACAGTGTATTGAACTGAAGAGGAGCTACTGTTCTTGTCAGTTTCCTAAGCAGATTTGAACTAGATATGGCCCATGTGTTTAGGAAGCACAGTTCTTTTGTTCTTAGCAAGCTCACTTTTCTGACCCCATAGGAAAAACAGTAGAGTAGAAGAGTGCTCTTTTCTCAAAAGCAGAGTGAGTTTCTTGTAAGGCGAGCTAGCGTTTGTTTCCCAGTCCTAAATGGAGTTGAATCATATGCAGTTTCTGGTCCTACGAGCAAGAGTTGTTTTCTGGTAAGGATGTCACTATTGCGCTCCCATTGCCATACACAGTGCAAATAGCACTCGCGTCTATTCCCAGCAAGTACAGTGTATTGGACTGAAAGGTGCTACTGTTCTTGTCAGTATCCTAAGAAGAGTTTAACTAGATATGGCCCCTGTGTGTAGGAAGCACAGTTTTTGTTCTGAGAAAGCTCACTCTTCGGACCCCATAGGAAACACAGTAGAGAAGAAGAGTGCTCTTTTCTCAAAAGCAGAGTGTGTTTCTTGTAAGGCGAGCTAGTGCTTGTTTCCCAGTCAGAAAAGGAGTTGAATCACATGCAGTTACTGGTCCTAAGAGCAAGAGTTGTTTTCTGTTAAAAAGAGTCACTACTGAGCTCCCATTGTCATACACAGTGAAAATAGCACTGGCGTCTGTTCCCAGCATGTACAGTGCATTGGACTGAAGAGGATCTACTGTTCTTGTCAGTTTCCTAAGCAGAGTTGAACTAGATATGGCCCGTGTGTGTAGGAAGCACAGTTCTTTTGTTCTGAGCAAGCTCACTGTTCGGACCCCACAGGAAACACAATAGAGTAGAAGAGTGCTCTTTTCTCAAAAGCAGAGTGTGTTTCTTGTAAGGCGAGTTAGCATTTGTTTCCCAGTCCTAAATGGAGTTGAATCACATTCAGTTTTTGGTCCTATGAGCAAGAGTTGTTTTCTGGTAAGGAAAGTCACTATTGCGCTCCCATTGCCATACACAGTGCTAATATCACTCGCGTCTGTTCCCATTAAGTACAGTGTATTGGACTGAAGAGGAGCTACTGTTCATGTCAGTTTCCTAAGCAGAGTTGAACTAGATATGGCCCGTGTGTGTAGGAAGCACAGTCCTTTTGTTCTGAGCAAGCTCACTGTTCTGTCCCTATAGGAAACACAGTAGAGTAGAAGAGTGCTCTTTTCTCAAAAGCAGAGTGTGTTTCTTGTAAGGCGAGCTAGCGTTTGTTTCCCAGTCCTAAATGGAGTTGAGTCACATGCAGTTTTTGGTCCTACGAGCAAGAGATGTTTTCTGGTAAGAAGAATCACTATTGCGCTCCCATTGCCATACACAGTACAAATAGCACTCGCGTCTGTTCCCAGCAAGTACAGTGTATTATACTGAAGAGGATCAACTATTCTTGTCAGTTTCCTAAGCAGAGTTGAACTAGATATGGCCCGTGTGTGTAGGAAGCCCAGTTCTTTTGTTCTGAGCAAGCTCACTGTTCGGACCCCATAGGAAACACAGTAGAGTAGAAGAGTGCTCTTTTATCAAAAGCAGAGTTCTTTTCTTGTAAGGCGAGCTAGTGCTTGGTTCCCAGTCCTAAATGGAGTTTAATCACATGCAATTTCTGGTCCTACGAGCAAGAGTATTTTTCTGGTAAGAAGAGTCACTATTGAGCTCCCATTTTCATTCACAGGGAAAATAGCACTGGCGTCTGTTCCCAGCATGTACACTGTTTGGACTAAAGAGGATCTACTGTTCTTGTCAGTTTCCTAAGCAGAATTGAACTAGATATGGCCCCTGTGTGTAGAAAGCACAATTCTTTTGTTCAGAGCAAGCTCACTGTTCAGGCCCTATAGGAAACACTGTAGGGTAGAAGAGTGCTCTTTTCTCAAAAGTAGAGTGTGTTTCTTGTATGGCAAGCTAGCGTTTGTTTCCCAGTCCTAAATGGAGTTGAGTCACATGCAGTTTTTGGTCCTACGAGCAAGAGTTGTTTTCTGGTAAGGAAAGTCACTATTGCTCTCCCATTGCCATACACAGTGCAAATAGCATTCGCGTCTGGTCTGAGCAAGTACAGTGTAATGGACTGAAGAGGAGCTACTGTTCTTGTCAGTTTCCTAAGCAGAGTTGAACTAGATATGGCCCGTGTGTGTAGGAAGCATAGTTCTTTTGTTCTGAGCAAGCTCACTGTTCAGACCCCAAAAAAAACACAGTAGAGTAGAAGAGTGCTCTTTTCTCAAAAGCAGAGTGTGTTTCTTGTAAGGCGAGCTAGTGTTTGTTTCCCAGTCCTAAATGGAGTTGAATGCCATGCAGTTTCTTGTCCTACGAGCAAGAGTTGTTTTCTGGTAAGGAAAGTCACTATTGCGCTCCCATTTCCTTACACAGTGCAAATAGCACTGGCGTCTGTTCCTAGCAAGTACAGTGTATCGGACTGAAGAGGAGCTACTGTTGTTGTCAGTATACTAAGCAGAGTTGAACTAGATATGTTCCATGTGTGTAGGAAGCACAGTTCTTTTGTTCTGAGCTGCCACACTGTTCGGACCCCATAGGAAATACAGTAGAGTAAAAGAGTGCCCTTTTCTCAAAAGCAGAGTGTGTTTCTTGTAATGCGAGCTAGTGTTTGTTTCCCAGTCCTAAATGGAGTTGAATGACATGCAGTTTCTTGTCCTACGAGCAAGAGTTGTTTTCTGGTAAGGAAAGTCACTATTGCGCTCCCATTCCCATACACAGTGCAAATAGCACTGGCGTCTGTTCCTAGCAAGTACAGTGTATCGGACTGAAGAGGAGCTACTGTTGTTGTCAGTATACTAAGCAGAGTTGAACTAGATATGGTCCATGTGTGTAGGAAGCACAGTTCTTTTGTTCTGAGCTGCCACACTGTTCGGACCCCATAGGAAATACAGTAGAGTAAAAGAGTGGCCTTTTCTCAAAAGCAGAGTGTGTTTCTTGTAAGGCGAGCTAGCGTTTGTTTCCCATTCCTAAATGGAGTTGAATCCCTTGGAGATTCTGGTGCTACGAGCAAGAGTTGTTTTCTGGTAAGATGAGTCACTATTGTGCTCCCATTGTCATACACAGGGCAAATAGCACTGGTGTCTGTTCCTAGCATGTACAGTGTATTGAACTAAAGTGGATCTACTGTTCTTGTCAGTTTCCTAAGCAGAATTGAACTATATATGGCCCGTGTGTAGGATTCCCAATTCTTTTGTTGTGAGCAAGCTCACTGTTCCGGCCCTATATGAAAAACAGTAGAGTAGAAGAGTGCTCTTTTCTCAAAAGCAGAGTGTCTTTATTGTAAGGCGAGCTCGCGTTTGTTTCCCAGTTCTAAATGGAGTTGAGTCACATGCAGTTTTTGGTTCTACGAGCAAGAGTTGTTTTCTTGTAAGAAGAGTCGCTATTGCACTCCCATACCATACACTTTACAAATAGCACTCGCGTTTGTTCCCAGCAAGTACAGAGTATTGGACTGAAGAGGAGCTACTGTTCTTGACAGTTTCCTAAGCAGAGTTGAACTACATATGGCCTGTGTGTGTAGGTAGCACAGTTCTTTTGTTCTGAGCAAGCTCACTGTTCGGACCCCATAGGAGACACAGTAGAGTAGAAGAGTGCTCTTTTCTCAAAAGCAGAGCGTGTTTCTTGTAAAGCAAGATAGCGTTTGTTTCCCAGTCCTAAATAGAGTTGAGTCACTTCCAGTTTCAGGTCCTACGAGCAAGAGTTGTTTTCTGGTAAGAAGAGTCACTATTGCGCTCCCATTGTCACACACAGGGCAAATAGCACTGGTGTCGGTTCCCAGCATGTACAGTGTATTGAACTAAAGAGGAGCTACTGTTCTTGTCAGTTTACTAAGGTGAATTGATCTAGATATGGCCCTGTGTGTAGGAAGCACATTTCTTTTGTTCTGAGCAAGCTCACTGTTCTGGCCATATAGGAAACACAGTAGAGTAGAAGAGTGCTCTTTTCTCAAAAGCAGAGTCTCTTTCTTGTAAGGCGAGCTAGCGTTTATGTCCCAGTTCTTAGTTGAGTTGAATCACATGCAGTTTTCGGTCCTACGAGCAAGAGTTGTTTTCTGGTAAGGAAAGTCACTATGGAGCTCCCATTGCCATACACAGTGCAAATAGCACTCACGTCTGTTCCCATCAAGTACAGTGTATTGGACTGAAGAGGAGCTACTGTTCTTGTCAGTTTCCTAAGCAGAATTGAACTAGATATGGCCCCTGTGTATAGGAAGCACAGTTCTTTTGTTCTGAGCAAGCTCACTGTTCTGGCCTTATAGGAAACACAGTAGAGTGGAAGAGTGTTCTTTTGCAAAAGCAAAGTGAGTTTCTTGTAAGGCGAGCTAGCGTTTGTTTCCCAGTCCTAAAAGGGGTTGAATCACAACAGTTTCTGGTCCTATGAGCAAGAGTTGTTTTCTGGTAAGAAGAGTCACTATTGTGCTCCCTTTGCCATACACAGTGAAAATAGCACTCACGTCTGTTCCCAGCAAGTACAGTGTATTGGACTGAAGAGGAGCTACTGTTCTTGTCAGTTTCCTAAGCAGAGTTGAACTAGATATGGCCCGTGTGTGTAGGAAGCACAGTTCTTTTGTTCTGAGCAAGCTCACTTTTCAGACCCCATAGGAAACACAGTAGAGTAGAAAAGTGCTCTTTTCTCAAAGCAGAGTGTGTTTCTAGTAAGACGAGCTAGCGTTTGTTTCCCAGTCCTAAATGGAGTTGAATCCCATGGAGTTTCTGGTCCTACGAGCAAGTGTTGTTTTCTGGTAAGAAGAGTCACTATTGTGCTCCCATTGTCATACACAGGGTAAATAGCACTGGCGTCTGTTCCCAGCATGTACAGTGTATTGAACTGAAGTGGATCTACTGTTCTTGTCAGTTTCCTATGCAGAATTGAACTAGATATGGCCCGTGTGTGTAGGAAGCACAGTTCTTTTGTTTTGAGCAAGCTCACTGTTCTGGCCCTATAAGAAAAACTGTAGAGTAGAAGAGTGCTCTTTTCTCAAGCAGAGTGTGTTTATTGTAATGCTAGCTCGCGTTTGTTTCCCAGTACTAAATGGAGTTGAGTCACATGCAGTTTCTGGTCCTACGAGCAAGAGTTGTTTTCTGGTAAGAAGAGTCACTATTGCGCTCCCATTGCCATACACAGTGCAAATGGCACTCGCGTCTGTTCCCAGCAAATACAGTGTATTGGACTGAAAAGGAGCTACGGTTCTTGTCAGTATCCTAAGCAGAGTTGAACTGGATATGGCCCCTGTGTGTAGGAAGCACAGTTTTTGTTCTGAGCAAGCTCAATGTTCGGACCCCATAGGAAAAACAGTAGAGTAGAAGAGTGCTCTTTTCTCAAAAGCAGAGTGTGTTTCTTGAAAGGCGAGCTAGTGGTTATTTCCCAGTCAGAAATGGAGTTGAATCCCATGCAGTTTCTGGTCCTAGGGAGCAAGAGTTCTTTTTTGTTAAGAAGAGTGACTTTTGAGCTCCCATTGCCATAGACAATGCAAATAGCACTCGCGTCTCTTCCCAGCAAGTACAGTGTATTGGACTTAAGAGGAGCTACTGTTCTTGTCAGTTTCCTAAGCAGAGTTGAACTAGATATGGCCCGTGTGTGTAGGAAGCACAGTTCTTTTGTTCTGAGCAAGGCACTGTTCGGACCCCATAGGAAACACAGTAGAGTAGAAGAGTGCTCTTTTTCTCAAAAGCAGAGTATGTTTCTTGAAAGGCGAGCTAGCGTTTGTTTCCCAGTCCTAAATGGAGTTGAAAAACATGCAGTATCTGGTCTTAAGAGCAAGAGATGTTTTCTGGTAAGAAGAGTCACTATTGCGATCCCATTGAAATAGACAGGGCAAATATCACTTGGGTCTGTTCCCAGCAAGTACAGTGTATTGAACTGAAGAGGAGCTACTGTTCTTGTCAGTTTCCTAAGCAGATTTGAACTAGATATGGCCCATGTGTTTAGGAAGCACAGTCTTTTGTTCTTAGCAAGCTCACTTTTCTGACCCCATAGGAAAAACAGTAGAGTAGAAGAGTGCTCTTTTCTCAAAAGCAGAGTGAGTTTCTTGTAAGGCGAGCTAGCGTTTGTTTCCCAGTCCTAAATGGAGTTGAAATCATATGCAGTTTCTGGTCCTACGAGCAAGAGTTGTTTTCTGGTAAGGATGTCACTATTGCGCTCCCATTGCCATACACAGTGCAAATAGCACTCGCGTCTATTCCCAGCAAGTACAGTGTATTGGACTGAAAGGTGCTACTGTTCTTGTCAGTATCCTAAGAAGAGTTTAACTAGATATGGCCCCTGTGTGTAGGAAGCACAGTTTTTGTTCTGAGAAAGCTCACTCTTCGGACCCCATAGGAAACACAGTAGAGAAAGAAGAGTGCTCTTTTCTCAAAAGCAGAGTGTGTTTCTTGTAAGGCGAGCTAGTGCTTGTTTCCCAGTCAGAAAAGGAGTTGAATCACATGCAGTTACTGGTCCTAAGAGCAAGAGTTGTTTTCTGTTAAAAAGAGTCACTACTGAGCTCCCATTGTCATACACAGTGAAAATAGCACTGGCGTCTGTTCCCAGCATGTACAGTGCATTGGACTGAAGAGGATCTACTGTTCTTGTCAGTTTCCTAAGCAGAGTTGAACTAGTATATGGCCCGTGTGTGTAGGAAGCACAGTTCTTTTGTTCTGAGCAAGCTCACTGTTCGGACCCCACAGGAAACACAATAGAGTAGAAGAGTGCTCTTTTCTCAAAAGCAGAGTGTGTTTCTTGTAAGGCGAGTTAGCATTTGTTTTTCCCAGTCCTAAATGGAGTTGAATCACATTCAGTTTTTGGTCCTATGAGCAAGAGTTGTTTTCTGGTAAGGAAAGTCACTATTGCGCTCCCATTGCCATACACAGTGCTAATATCACTCGCGTCTGTTCCCATTAAGTACAGTGTATTGGACTGAAGAGGAGCTACTGTTCATGTCAGTTTCCTAAGCAGAGTTGAACTAGATATGGCCCGTGTGTGTAGGAAGCACAGTCCTTTTGTTCTGAGCAAGCTCACTGTTCTGTCCCTATAGGAAACACAGTAGAGTAGAAGAGTGCTCTTTTCTCAAAAGCAGAGTGTGTTTCTTGTAAGGCGAGCTAGCGTTTGTTTCCCAGTCCTAAATGGAGTTGAGTCACATGCAGTTTTTGGTCCTACGAGCAAGAGATGTTTTCTGGTAACAAGAATCACT